>NW_027597595.1:62500-73576 GCF_964194155.1 Cetorhinus maximus
GGGTATGAATTTCAGAGCCCTTATGATGCTCAGCTCTACGTCACAAAGACTAGTGGGTTGTATCGTACAGCATGTCCCAAACGCCGTTCACAACAGGCAAGGTACAGACCACGCCCAACCAGAACGTGTCTGCAAAACTCAAAACACAGCGTCCAACATTAGGTGTGATTCCGCGATTGTACAGCATCTGCTAAATAACCCTCGGTGTGCTCAGAATTACTGACGACCAATTTTTAGATTGTCAGTTGGGTTCACAACGTGGCCCATGGAGCTACATATATTCGTGCACGGGGCCCACGGAGCTACATATATTCGTGCACGGGCCCACGGAGCTACATATATTCGTGCACGGGGCCCACGGAGCTACATATATTCGTGCATGGGGCTCACGGAGCTAGATATTTTTTGCACGGGCCCACGGAGCTACATATATTCATGCACGGGGCCCACGGAGCTACATATATTCATGCACGGGGCCCACGGATCTACATATATTCGTGCACGGGGCCCACGGAGCTACATATATTCGTGCACGGGGCCCATGGAGCTACATATATTCGTGCATGGGGCCCACGGAGCTACATATATTCGTGCACGGGACCCCCGGAGCTACATATATTCGTGCACGGGGCCCACGGAGCTACATATATTCGTGTACGGGGCCCACGGAGCTACATATATTCGTACACGGGGCCCACAGAGCTACATATATTCGTGCATGGGGCCCACGGAGCTACATATATTCATGCACGGGACCCCCGGAGCTATATATATTCGTGCATGGGGCCCACGGAGCTACATATATTCGTGCACGGGGCCCACGGAGCTACATATATTCGTACACGGGGCCCACAGAGCTACATATATTCATGCACGAGGCCCTGTTCTTCGCAGACAGAAAGAACGTGCACACACACACACACACTGCGCCTGTTTCAGTCAAACAAAATAAGTGACAGCCGTTCCCTGACACGTTCCTCAGGGGCAATGCCTTGGCAATCAGGGTCGGGCCGCCTGGTTTAAATGACAAACAATGTTAGGCAGTTAACTGTCAGTCGCGACCAGATGGTGCACTCTCAATGGCAATGCCTCTACCAATCAAGGTGCCACTTGCCAACCCATCAGCACTCTCTTCGCATGTGGTATGAATTGCTGTTTTCCCCATTCTTCCAAGATGTCCTGATGAGTGCAGGGCAAAAAACTACGACATGTCTCTTTTTTTTTTCAGCAATACTCACCGTGTCGAAGGCCACATATAGGTCAAGAAGGATGATGAAGGAATGGTTAACTCTGTCACAGGTCACACAGGCTATCAGGTTGATAGCCCAATATCTGGGGAGATGGGTAGAGCCATTGGAAGAGTTTTCTTTTTAATTCATTCACGGGATGTGGGCTTCGCTGGCTGGGCCCAGCATTTACTGCCGATCCCTTATTGCCCCTTGAGAAGGTGGAGGTGAGCTGCCTTCTTGAGCCGCTGCAGCCCGTGTGGTGTAGGTACTCCCACAGTGCTGTTAGGGAGGGAGCTCCAGGATTTTGTCCCTGTGGTGTAGGTACACCCACAGGGCTGTTAGGGAGGGAGTTCCAGGATTTTGTCCCTGTGGTGTAGGTACACCCACAGTGTTGTTAGGGAGGGAGCTCCAGGATTTTGTCCCTGTGGTGTAGGTACACCCACAGGGCTGTTAGGGAGGGAGTTCCAGGATTTTGTCCCTGTGGTGTAGGTACACCTACGGTGCTGTTAGGGAGGGAGTACCAGGATTTTGTCCGTATGGTGTAGGTACACCTACAGCGCTGTTAGGGAGGGAGTTCCAGGATTGTGTCCCTGTGTTGTAGGTCCACCCACAGTGCTGTTAGGGAGGGAGTTCCAGGATTTTGTCCCTGTGGTGTAGGTACACCCACAGTGCTGTTAGGGATGGAGTTCCAGGGTTTTGTCCGTGTGGTGTAGGTACACCGACAGTGCTGTTAGGGAGGGAATTCCAGGACTTTTTCCCTGTGGTGTAGGTCCACCCACAGTGCTGTTAGGGAGGGAGTTCCAGGATTTTGTCCCTGTGGTGTAGGTACACCCACAGTGCTGTTAGGGAGGGAGTTCCAGGATTTTGTCCCTGTGGTGTAGGTACACCCACAGTGCTGTTAGGAAGGGAGTTCCAGGATTTTGTCCCTGTTGTGTAGGTACACCCACAGTGCTGTTAGGAAGGGAGTTCCAGAATTTTGTCCCTGTGGTGTAGGTACACCCACAGTGCTGTTAAGGAGGGAGTTCCAGGATTTCGTCCCTGTTGTGTAGGTACACCCACAGTGCTGTTAGGGAGGGAGTTCCAGGATTTTGTCCGTGTGGTGTAGGTACACCCACAGTGCTGCTAGGGAGGGAGTTCCAGGATTTTGACCCAGGGACAGCGAAGGAACGGCAGATATATTTCCAAGTCAGGATGGTGAGTGACTTGGAGGGGAACTTCCAGGTGGTGGTGTCCCCATCTATCTGCTGCCCTTGTCCTTCTAGATGGTAGCGGTCGTGGGTTTGGAAGATGCTGTCTAAGGAGCCTTGGTGAATTCCTGCAGTGCATCTTGTAGATGGTACACACACTGCTGCTACTGTGCGTCAGTGGTGGAGGGAGGGAGTGTTGGAAGCATGAATCTTTGAGGATGACTATGTCGGGTTGTTGTCTGGCCAGGCTGTGAGACAGGTCTCCCAATTCCGGCACTAGCCCCCAGGTGGCAGTGAGGAGGACTTTGCAGGTCGACAGTGCTGAGATTGCCGTTGTCGTTTCCGGTGCCTCGGTCAATGCCGGGTGGTCCATCAGGTTTTATTCCATTTTGAACTTTTCATCACCATGTCTGGGGGGCAGTTAAGAGTCAACCACAGGTTACGGGGAGAAGGCGGGAGAATGGGGTTGAGAAACTTATCAGCCATGATTGAATGGTGGAGCAGACTCGATGGGCCGAATGGCCTAATTTCTGCTCCTATGTCTTATGGTCTTTTGTGTGGGTCTGGAGCCCCATGTCGGCCAGACCAGGGTGAGGACGGTAGATTTCTTTCCCTAAAGGGGCATTCGTGAACCAGATGGGTATGTACAACAATTGCCTGGTGTGGGGAACGGGGTCAGCAGGCGACCTGGGTATAGACAATGGTGCAGAGACAGAATGGGAGAGAGAGTCACCACTATATCGAGTGGTAACAGAGAGAGACAGAGGAATAAAGAGGGAGGGAGGAGGGAGAGATGGATTCAGAGAGAGCAATGAAGTGGCGAAATAAAAGTAAGACACCAGGAGACAGAAGCGGATCACAGAGACTAGCTCAGAGAAAGAGAGAGGCAGAGCAAGAGTGGCAGGGGGAGAGAGGAAGGGATACAGAGCGGTGAGGAGAGAGAGAGGAGAGACAGAAGAATTGAGAGGGGAAGAGAGAGAGAGAGGAGTGAAAAACAGAGAGAGAGGCAGAGGAAGGGCGGGGGGTGGGAGAAAGGTAGAGATACAGATTGGTCAGGAGAGAGAGGAAGAGATTGAAGAATTGAGAGAGGAAGAGAGAGAGAGAGAGAGAGAGAGGAATGAAAAGTAGAGAGAGAGGCAGAGGAAGAGTGGAGGAGGGGGAGAAAGGAAGAGATACAGAGCGGTCAGGAGAGTGAGGAAGAGATTGAAGAATTGAGAGAGGAAGAGAGAGAGAGAGAGAGAGAGAGAGGAATGAAAAACAGAGAGAGAGGCAGAGGAAGAGTGGAGGGTGGGGAGAAAAGTAGAGATACAGAGCGGTCAGGAGAGAGAGGAAGGGATAGAAGAATTGAGAGGGAGAGAGAGAGAGAGAGGAATGAAAAACAGAGAGAGAGGCAGAGGAAGAGTGGAGGGTGGGGAGAAAGGAAGAGATACAGAGCGGTCAGGAGAGAGAGGAAAAGATAGAAGAATTGAGAGGGGAAGATAGAGAGAGAGAGGAGTGAAAAACAGAGAGAGAGGCAGAGGAAGTGGGACATAGCCATGGAGGGAGAGGTGAAGGGTAGATGGGGTTCGGGGTTCGGGGTGGGGATGGGGGAGGGGGGGAGGTAGGTGGGGAGAAGAGGAGGAAAAATGGAAGAGAGTCAGAGCCAACGAAATGTCGATGTACCAGAAAGAAAGCTGCTGAGCTGGTGACAGCGGGTCACTGGGCTCGACACGCACGGCAGGGTATAACCCTGCAGCCGACCGGGCAGTGCCCGCTGCTCTCTCAGCCTGAACAACCCCTGCCCCGGCAGTGTCGAGCAGTGGCCCAACCATCACCCCTTGGGCATGGACCTTCTGTCTGTTCAGCACTCGTGGCCACGGGGGCGGGGGGGAGGTGGGGGGGGCGGGGTGCAGTTCGGCTGCCCCTTCGCCATCTCCGGCGCCCGCGCCGCTTACCCTTGACCACCTCACCCACGGCCGCCAGGTCCCAGAGATGGCAGGGTAACCCCCGGGAGCAGGTACCCCCTTCCCCCCCACTCAGCGCTGGAGGCAGTGGCTGGCGTCCAGTTGGTCAGCACTGGTTGGGGAAGGAAGGGGGGGCCAGTGGGCACCGGGTTCCTGGGCACCGAGGGAAGGGCCGGCCCACCCCAACCAGGAGCAACCAATGAACAGACAGAACTCCCAATGCCCAATCGACATTGACCAATCGCAAGCGGACTGGGAGGAAGAGCCCAACATCTGACTCCAATCGGGTGTCTGTATTCCCTTTCCCCCTTCCCCATTTCCCCATCCCCCCCTCTCCCCTATTCCCCATCCCCCCCTTCTCTCCTATTCCCCATCCCCCTCCCCCTATTCCACATCCCCCCCTCTCCCCATTCCCCATCCCCCCTTTCCATTTCCCCATCCCCCCTCTCCCTATTCCCCATCCCCCCCTCTCCATTTTCCCTTTCCCCCCTCTCCATTTCTCCATGATTCCTTCCCTTTCCCCCTCTCCATTTTCCCTTTCCCCCCTCTCCAATTTTCCCATTTCCCCCCTCTCCATTTTCCCTTTCCCCCCTCTCCATATTCCCTTTCCCCCCTCTCCATTTTCCCTTTCCCCCTCTCCATTTTCCCTTTACCCCCTCTCCATATTCCCTTTCCCCCTCTCCATTTTCCCTTTCCCCCTCTCCATTTTCCCTTTACCCCCTCTCCATATTCCCTTTCCCCCTCTCCATTTTCCCTTTCCCCCTCTCCATTTTCCCTTTACCCCCTCTCCATATTCCCTTTCCCCCTCTCCATTTCCCATTTCCCCCTCTCCATATTCCCTTTCCCCCTCTCCATTTTCCCTTTCCCCCTCTCCATTTTCCCTTCCCCCCCCCTCCCCATTTTCCTTTCCCCCTCTCCATATTCACTTTCCCCCTCTCCATTTTCCATTTCCCCCTCTTCATTTTCCCTTTCCCCCTCTCCATTTTCCATTTCCCCCTCTTCATTTTCCCTTTCCCCCTCTCCATTTTCCCTTTCCCCCCTCTCCATTTTCCCTTTCCTTCCCTCTCCATATTCACTTTCCCCCTCTCCATTTTCCCTTTCCCCCCTCTCCATTTTCCATTTCCCCCTCTCCATTTTCCCTTTCCCCCTCTCCATATTCCCTTTCCCCCTCTCCATATTCCCTTCCCCCCTCTCCATTTTCCCTTTCCCCCTCTCCATATTCCCTTTGCCCCCTCTCCATATTCCCTTTGCCCCCTCTCCGTATTCCCTTTGCCCCGTCTCCATATTCACTTTCCCCCTCTCCATTTCCCCTTTTCCCCCTCTCCATATTCATTCTCATTGTTCTAAGTCAGGACCGGATTTTGAGGGTTTTTTTTGGGAACACTGAGCAGGAGTGTCCAATCTCAGTTTGATGGTTTTTATGTGCCCACTTCCTCCCAGTCTACAGGAAATTATTGCCTCTCATCGTTATCAAAAACAAAAAGAGAGACATGGTTTTACTGTCTATAAAAGTAATTAACCCGCTGCCTGAAGACAGCTCAGAGGGTTATTCCAGCACAGGATCGACTTCACAAGGTCATACAAAACAGTAACGGCGTGGTTATCGGACAGAGCACATACAGGGTGTCACGTGGCAGAACAGAGAAGCATCACATCAGAGCGAGGAGACTCACTACATCAAAATATACACGGCAGATACACGGAGCCGTGACACAGGGAGCAGGTAGGCAGTCACATCACCACAGGGTTATATCACACACAGAGCCAATACATAAGTGATATATCGGACGGAGCGGGTACACAGTGTCACGTCAGACAGAGCAGATATGCAGTGTCATATCGGACAGAGCAGATACGCAGTGTCATATCAGACGGAGCAGATACGCAGTGTCATATCAGACAGAGCAGATATGCAGTGTCATATCAGACAGAGCAGATACGCAGTGTCATATCGGACAGAGCATATACATAGCACCAATTCAAGCAGATCAGATACACAGTGTCATGTCAGACAGAGCAGATACGCAGTGTCAGATCAGACAGAGCAGATACACAGTATCATATCAGACAGGGTAGATACACAGTAGCAAGTCAGACAGAGCAGATACACAGTATCATATCAGATAGGGTAGATACACAGTATCATATCAGAGAGGGTAGATACATAGTGTTATATCACACAGAGGAGATGCACAGTTATATATCACACAGAGCAAATACACAGTGTCATATCAGACAGAGCAGATACACAGTATCAGATCAGACAGGGTAGATACACAGTATCAGATCAGACAGGGTAGATACACAGTATCATAACAGACAGGGTAGAGACACAGTATCATATCAGACAGAGCAGATACACAGTATCATATCAGAGAGGGTAGATACACAGTATCATAACAGACAGGGTAGATACACAGTATCATATCAGACAGGGTAGATACACAGTATCATATCAGACAGAGCAGATACACAGTATCATATCAGAGAGGGTAGTTACACAGTATCATATCAGACAGGGTAGATACAGTATCATATCAGACAGGGTAGATACATAGAGTTATATCACAAAGAGGAGATGCACAGTTATATATCACACAGAGCAGATACACAGTGCCATAGCATACAGTGTAAGTACATATTGGCCTATACTTAGTGCAGCTATACCACCCAGTGTCAAAAACACAACTCAGCTGACATTTAAGGCACAAGACACAAATACAAAGAGAGGAGGGTAATAAAACAGAGACTGGGATCTATGGGACACAGTGAGTGGGTGATCTATAACACAGAGACTGGGATCTATGGGACACTGTGAGTGCGTGATCTATAACACAGAGACTGGGATCTATGGCACACAGTGAGTGGGTGATCTATAACACAGAGACTGGGATCTATGGGACACAGTGAGTGGGTGATCTACAACACAGAGACTGGGATCTATGGGACACAGTGAGTGGGTGATCTATAACACAGAGACTGGGATCTATGGGACACAGTGAGTGGGTGATCTATAACACAGAGACTGGGATCTATGGGACACAGTGAGTGGGTGATCTATAACACAGAGACTGGGATCTATGGCACACAGTGAGTGGGTGATCTATAACACAGAGACTGGGATCTATGGGACACAGTGAGTGGGTGATCTATAACACAGAGACTGGGATCTATGGGACACAGTGAGTGCGTGATCTATAACACAGAGGCTGGGATCTATGGGACACAGTGAGTGGGTGGTCTATAACACAGAGACTGGGATCTATGGGACACAGTGAGTGGGTGATCTATAACACAGAGACTGGGATCTATGGGACACAGTCAGTGGGTGATCTATAACACATCGACTGGGATCTATGGGACACAGTGAGTGGGTGATCTATAACACAGAGACTGGGATCTATGGGACACAGTGAGTGGGTGATCTATAACACAGAGACTGGGATCTATGGGACACAGTGAGTGGGTGATCTATAACACAGAGACTGGGATCTATGGGACACAGTGAGTGGGTGATATATAACACAGAGACTGGGATCTATGGCACACAGTGAGTGGGTGATCTATAACACAGAGACTGGGATCTATGGGACACAGTGAGTGGGTGATCTATAACACAGAGACTGGGATCTATGGGACACAGTGAGTGGGTGATCTATAACACAGAGACTGGGATCTATGGGACACAGTGAGTGGGTGATCTATAACACAGAGACTGGGATCTATGGGACACAGTGAGTGGGTGATCTATAACACAGAGACTGGGATCTATGGCACACAGTGAGTGGGTGATCTATAACACAGAGACTGGGATCTATGGGACACAGTGAGTGGGTGATCTATAACACAGAGACTGGGATCTATGGGACACAGTGAGTGCGTGATCTATAACACAGAGGCTGGGATCTATGGGACACAGTGAGTGGGTGGTCTATAACACAGAGACTGGGATCTATGGGACACAGTGAGTGGGTGATCTATAACACAGAGACTGGGATCTATGGGACACAGTCAGTGGGTGATCTATAACACATCGACTGGGATCTATGGGACACAGTGAGTGGGTGATCTATAACACAGAGACTGGGATCTATGGGACACAGTGAGTGGGTGATCTATAACACAGAGACTGGGATCTATGGCACACAGTGAGTGGGTGATCTATAACACAGAGACTGGGATCTATGGGACACAGTGAGTGGGTGATCTATAACACAGAGACTGGGATCTATGGCACACAGTGAGTGGGTGATCTATAACACAGAGACTGGGATCTATGGGACACAGTGAGTGGGTGATCTATAACACAGAGACTGGGATCTATGGGACACAGTGAGTGCGTGATCTATAACACAGAGACTGGGATCTATGGGACACAGTGAGTGGGTGATCTATAACACAGAGGCTGGGATCTATGGGACACAGTGAGTGGGTCATCTATAACACAGAGACTGGGATCTATGGGACACAGTGAGTGGGTGATCTATAACACAGAGACTGGGATCTATGGGACACAGTCAGTGGGTGATCTATAACACAGAGACTGGGATCTATGGGACACAGTGAGTGGGTGATCTATAACACAGAGACTGGGATCTATGGGACACAGTGAGTGGGTGATCTATAACACAGAGACAGGGATCTATGGGATACAGTGAGTGGGTGATCTATAACACAGAGACTGGGACCTATGGGACTCAGACCGCGATCGGACAGAGAGTGGACTCTATGATTGGACGGCGCATAGACAGGCTGTGATTGGACAGAGCGTAGACAGACAGTGATTGGATAGAGCGTAGACAGACAGTGATTGGACAGAGCGTAGACAGGCTGTGATTGGACAGAGCGTAGACAGGCTGTGATTGGACAGAGCGTAGACAGGCTGTGATTGGACAGTGCATTGACAGGCTGTGATTGGACAGAGCGTTGACAGGCTGTGATTGGACAGAGCGTAGACAAACAGTGATTGGACAGAGCGTAGGCAGGCTGTGATTGGACAGAGCGTAGACAGTCTGTGATTGGACAGAGCATATACAGGCTGTGATTGGACAGAGCGTAGACAGGCTGTGATTGGACAGAGCGTGGAGAGACAGTGATTGGACAGAGCGTAGACAGGCTGTGATTGGACAGAGCGTAGACAGACAGTGATTGGACAGAGCGTAGACAGGCTGTGATTGGACAGAGCGTAGACAGGCTGTGATTGGACAGAGCGTAGACAGGCTGTGATTGGACAGTGCATTGACAGGCTGTGATTGGACAGAGCGTTGACAGGCTGTGATTGGACAGAGCGTAGACAAACAGTGATTGGACAGAGCGTAGGCAGGCTGTGATTGGACAGAGCGTAGACAGTCTGTGATTGGACAGAGCATATACAGGCTGTGATTGGACAGAGCGTAGACAGGCTGTGATTGGACAGAGCGTGGAGAGACAGTGATTGGACAGAGCGTAGACAGGCTGTGATTGGACAGAGCGTAGACAGACAGTGATTGGACAGAGCGTAGACAGGCTGTGATTGGACAGAGCGTAGACAGGCTGTGATTGGACAGAGCATATACAGGCTGTGATTGGACAGAGCGTAGACAGGCTGTGATTGGACAGTGCGTAGACAGGCTGTGATTGGACAGAGCAGACACAGGGTGAAGTAGGACAAGCCATGCAGACACACTGTCAATGGATGGACACTCACCGATGGTGGGGGAGGGATCGCTGACATTGTTCCATCCACCCCGCCGGCCTGCTCGATCAGGGCCTGCGACTGGGTGTAGAGCCGGAGACCAGCCTCCGATAGAGGTTGTCCTGGGAAGTCTGCGCCAGGGTGGGGGAGCGGAGGTGGATACTCGGCGGGTAGCCGGGCCTGAGGAGGGGGAGGTGGGTACTGGGCTGCGTACCCCTGAGGTAAGGCTTCAGCAGAGCTTCCCCCATCCTGGGCACCCTGGGAAGATAGAAAAAGAGTGTAAATAGAGAGAGAGGGAGAAAGAGAGAGACATAGACAGACAGCGAGGAAAGATAGAGAGAGAAAAACAGGGAGAGAGAGAGAGAGACGGAGCGAGAAAGACAGAGAGAGAGAGAGAGACATAGACAGACAGCGAGGAAAGATAGAGATAGAAAAACAGAGAGAGAGAGAGACGGAGAGAGAGAGACACGGAGAGAGAGAGAGAGAGACATAGACAGACAGCGAGGAAAGATAGAGATAGATAAACAGAAGAGAGAGAGAGACGGAGAGAGAGAGAGACATAGACAGACAGCGAGGAAAGATAGAGATAGATAAACAGAGAGAGAGAGACGGAGAGAGAAAGACAGAGAGAGAAAGAAATGGAAAGAGAGAGATGGACCGAGAGAGAGATGGAGAGAGAGAGACAGAGAATGAGAGAGACAGAGAATGAGGCAGAGAAAGCAAGAGAGACAGTGAAAGAGAAAGAGAATGAGAGAGACAAAGACAGAGACAGGGACACAAGAGAGAGAGGGAAGAGAGAGAGAGAGACAGAGAGAGAGAGAGAGACAGAGAGTGCGACAGGGAAAGAGAGAGACAGACAGAGTGACAGAAAGAGAGAGAGAAAGAGACAAAGAGAGAGAGAGAGACAGAGAGAGAGAGAGAGACAGAGAGAGAGAGAGAGAGACAGATAGAGAGAGAGAGAGAGAGAGAGACAGAGAGAGAGAGAGAGAGACAGAGAGAGAGAGAGAGAGAGAGAGACAGAGAGACAGAGAGAGAGAGACAGA
>NW_027597596.1:0-73576 GCF_964194155.1 Cetorhinus maximus
TGTTACAGTGAGGGGTGTGGGATATATCAGAGTGTTACAGTGAGGGGTGTGGGATATATCAGAGTGTTACAGTGAGGGTTGAGAAATATATAAGAGTGTTACAGAGTGGGGTGTGGGATATACCTTAATGTTACAGTGAGGGGTGTGGGATATATCACAGTGTTACAGTGAGGGGTGTGGGATATATCAGAATGTTACAGTGAGGGGTGTGGGATATTTCACAGTGTTACAGTGAGGGGTGTGGGATATACCAGAGTGTTACAGTGAGGGGTGTGGGGTATATCAGAGTGTTACAGTGAGGGGTGTGCGGTATATCAGTGTTACAGTGAGGGGTGTGGGGTATATGAGTGTTACAGTGAGGGGTGTGGGATATATCAGAGTGTTACAGTGAGGGGTGTGGGGTATATCAGAGTGTTACAGTGAGGGGTGTGGGGTATATCAGAGTGTTACAGTGAGGGGTGTGGGATATATCAGAGTGTTACAGTGAGGGGTGTGGGATATATCAGAGTGTTACAGTGAGGGGTGTGGGATATATCAGTGTGTTACAGTGAGGGGTGTGGGGTATATCAGAGTGTTACAGTGAGTGGTGTGGGGTATATCAGAGTGTTACAGTGAGGGGTGTGGGTTATATCAGAGTGTTACAGTGAGGGGTGTGGGGTATATCAGAGTGTTACAGTGAGGGGTGTGGGATATATCAGAGTGTTAGAGTGAGGGGTGTGGGATATATCAGAGTGTTACAGTGAGGGTTGAGAAATATATAAGAGTGTTACAGAGAGGGGTGTGGGATATATCAGAGTGTTACAGTGAGGGTTGAGAAATATATAAGAGTGTTACAGTGAGGGGTGCGGGATATATCAGATTGTTACAGTGAGGGGTGTGGGATATATCAGAGTGTTACAGTGAGGTGTGTGGGATATATCAGAGTGTTACAGTGAGTGGTGTGGGGTATATCAGAGTGTTAAAGTGAGGGGTGTGGGATATATCAGATTGTTACAGTGAGGGGTGTGGGATATATCAGAGTGTTACAGTGAGGGGTGTGGGATATATCAGATTGTTACAGTGAGGGTTGTGGGATATATCAGAGTGTTACAGTGAGGGGTGTGGGATATATCAGATTGTTTCAGTGAGTGGTGTGGAGTATATCAGAGTGTTACAGTGAGGGGTGTGGGGTATATCAGAGTGTTACAGTGAGGGGTGTGGGGTATATCAGAGTGTTACAGTGAGGGGTGTGGGATATATCAGAGTGTTACAGTGAGGGGTGTGGGATATATCAGAGTGTTACAGTGAGGGGTGTTGGATATATCAGAGTGTTACAGTGAGGGGTGTGGGGTATATCACAGTGTTACAGTGAGGGGTGAGGGGTATATCAGAGTGTTACAGTGAGGGGTGTGGGATATATCAGTGTGTTACAGTGAGAGGTTTGGGGTATATCAGAGTGTTACAGTGAGGGGTGTGGGGTATATCAGAGTGTTACAGTGAGGGGTGTGGGATATATCAGTGTGTTACAGTGAGAGGTTTGGGGTATATCAGAGTGTTACAGTGAGGGGTGTGAGGTATATCAGAGTAATAAAGTGAGGTGTGTGGGATATATCAGAGTGTTACAGTGAGGGGTGTGGGGTATAACAGAGTGTTACAGTTAGGGGTGTGGGGTATATCAGAGTAATACAGTGAGGGTTGTGGGATATATCAGGGTGTTACAGTGAGGGGTGTGGGGTATATCAGAGTGTTTCAGTGAGGGGTGTGGGATATATCAGAGTGTTGCAGTGAGGGGTGTGGCATATATCAGAGTGTTACAGTGAGGCTTGTGGGATATATCATGGTGTTACAGTGAGGGGTGTGGGATATATCAGAGTGTTACAGTGAGGGGTGTGGGGAATATCAGAGTGTTACAGTGAGGGTTGTGGGGTATATCTGAGTGTTACAGTGAGGGGTGTGGTGTATATCACAGTGTTACAGTGAGGGGTGTGGGATATATCAGAGTGTTACAGTGAGGGGTGTGGGATATATCAGAATGTTACAGTGAGGGGTGTGGGATATATCAGAGTGTTACAGTGAGGGGTGTGGGGTATATCAGAGTGTTACAGTGAGGGGTGTGGTGTATATCAGAGTGTTGCAGTGAGTGGTGTGGGATATACCTTAATGTTACAGTGAGGGGTGTGGGATATATCACAGTGTTACAGTGAGGGGTGTGGGATATATCAGAATGTTACAGTGAGGGGTGTGGGATATTTCACAGTGTTACAGTGAGGGGTGTGGGATATACCAGAGTGTTACAGTGAGGGGTGTGGGGTATATCAGAGTGTTACAGTGAGGGGTGTGCGGTATATCAGTGTTACAGTGAGGGGTGTGGGGTATATGAGTGTTACAGTGAGGGGTGTGGGATATATCAGAGTGTTACAGTGAGGGGTGTGGGGTATATCAGAGTGTTACAGTGAGGGGTGTGGGGTATATCAGAGTGTTACAGTGAGGGGTGTGGGATATATCAGAGTGTTACAGTGAGGGGTGTGGGATATATCAGAGTGTTACAGTGAGGGGTGTGGGATATATCAGTGTGTTACAGTGAGGGGTGTGGGGTATATCAGAGTGTTACAGTGAGGGGTGTGGGGTATATCAGAGTGTTACAGTGAGGGGTGTGGGTTATATCAGAGTGTTACAGTGAGGGGTGTGGGGTATATCAGAGTGTTACAGTGAGGGGTGTGGGATATATCAGAGTGTTAGAGTGAGGGGTGTGGGATATATCAGAGTGTTACAGTGAGGGTTGAGAAATATATAAGAGTGTTACAGAGAGGGGTGTGGGATATATCAGAGTGTTACAGTGAGGGTTGAGAAATATATAAGAGTGTTACAGTGAGGGGTGCGGGATATATCAGATTGTTACAGTGAGGGGTGTGGGATATATCAGAGTGTTACAGTGAGGTGTGTGGGATATATCAGAGTGTTACAGTGAGTGGTGTGGGGTATATCAGAGTGTTAAAGTGAGGGGTGTGGGATATATCAGATTGTTACAGTGAGGGGTGTGGGATATATCAGAGTGTTACAGTGAGGGGTGTGGGATATATCAGATTGTTACAGTGAGGGTTGTGGGATATATCAGAGTGTTACAGTGAGGGGTGTGGGATATATCAGATTGTTTCAGTGAGTGGTGTGGAGTATATCAGAGTGTTACAGTGAGGGGTGTGGGGTATATCAGAGTGTTACAGTGAGGGGTGTGGGGTATATCAGAGTGTTACAGTGAGGGGTGTGGGATATATCAGAGTGTTACAGTGAGGGGTGTGGGATATATCAGAGTGTTACAGTGAGGGGTGTGGGATATATCAGAGTGTTACAGTGAGGGGTGTGGGGTATATCACAGTGTTACAGTGAGGGGTGAGGGGTATATCAGAGTGTTACAGTGAGGGGTGTGGGATATATCAGTGTGTTACAGTGAGAGGTTTGGGGTATATCAGAGTGTTACAGTGAGGGGTGTGGGGTATATCAGAGTGTTACAGTGAGGGGTGTGGGATATATCAGTGTGTTACAGTGAGAGGTTTGGGGTATATCAGAGTGTTACAGTGAGCGGTGTGGGGTATATCAGAGTGTTACAGTGAGGGGTGTGGGGTATATCAGAGTGTTACAGTGAGGGGTGTGGTGTATATCAGATTGTTACAGTGATGGGTGTGTGATATATCAGAATGTTACAGTGAGGGGTGTGGGATATATCAGTGTCTTACAGTGAGGGGTGTGGGATATATCAGAGTGTTACAGTGAGGGGTGTGGGGTATATCAGAGTGTTACAGTGAGGGGTGTGGGGTATATCAGAGTGTTACAGTGAGGGGTGTGGGGTATATCAGAGTGTTACAGTGAGGGGTGTGGTGTATATCAGATTGTTACAGTGATGGGTGTGGGATATATCAGAATGTTACAGTGAGGGGTGTGGGATATATCAGTGTCTTACAGTGAGGGGTGTGGGATATATCAGAGTGTTACAGTGAGGGGTGTGGGGTATATCAGAGTGTTACAGTGAGGGGTGTGGGGTATATCAGAGTGTTACAGTGAGGGGTGTGGGGTATATCAGAGTGTTACAGTGAGGGGTGTGGTGTATATCAGATTGTTACAGTGATGGGTGTGGGATATATCAGAATGTTACAGTGAGGGGTGTGGGATATATCAGTGTCTTACAGTGAGGGGTGTGGGATATATCAGTGTCTTACAGTGAGGGGTGTGGGATATATCAGAGTTTTACAGTGAGGGGTGTGGTGTATATCAGAGTGTTACAGTGAGGCGTGTGGGATATATCAGAGTGTTACAGTGAGGGGTGTGGGATATATCAGAGTGTTACAGTGAGGGGTGTGGGGTATATCAGAGTTTTACAGTGAGGGGTGTGGTGTATATCAGAGTGTTACAGTGAGGGGTGTGGGATATATCAGAGTGTTACAGTGAGGGGTGTGGGATATATCAGAGTGTTACAGTGAGGGGTGTGGGGTATATCAGAGTGTAACAGTGAGGGGTGTGGGGTATATCAGAGTGTTACAGTGAGGGGTGTGGGTTATATCAGAGTGTTACAGTGAGGGGTGTGGGATATATCAGAGTGTTACAATAAGGGGTGTGGGGTATATCAGAGTGTTACAGTGAGGGGTGTTGGATATATCAGAGTGTTACAGTGAGGGCTGAGGGATATATAAGAGTGTTACAGTGAGGTCAGCGTGGTATATCAGAGTTTTACAGTGAGGGGTGTGGGATATACCAGAGTGTTACAGTGAGGGGTGTGGGTTATATCAGAGTGTTAAAGTGAGGGGTGTGCGGTATATCAGTGTTACAGTGAGGGGTGTGGGGTATATCTGAGTGTTACAGTGAGGGGTGTGGGATATATCAGAATGTTACAGTGAGGGGTGTGGGGTATATCAGAGTGTTACAGTGAGGGGTGTGGGATATATCAGAGTGTTACAGTGAGGGGTGTGGGATATATCAGAATGTTACAGTGAGGGGTGTGGGGTATATCAGAGTGTTACAGTGAGGGGTGTGGGATATATCAGAGTGTTACAGTGAGGGGTGTGGGATATATCAGAATGTTACAGTGAGGGGTGTGGGATATATCAGAGTGTTACAGTGAGGGGTGTGGGATATATCAGAATGTTACAGTGAGGGGTGTGGGGTATATCAGAGTGTTACAGTGAGGGGTGTGGGATATATCAGAGTGTTACAGTGAGGGGTGTGGGATATATCAGAATGTTACAGTGAGGGGTGTGGGGTATATCAGAGTGTTACAGTGAGGGGTGTGGGATATATCAGAGTGTTACAGTGAGGGGTGTGGGATTTATCAGAGTGTTACAGTGAGGGGTGTGGGATATATCAGAGTATTACAGTGAGGGGTGTGGGGTATATCAGAGTGTTACAGTGAGGGGTGTGGGGTATATCAGAGTGTTACAGTGAGGGGTGTGGGATATATCAGAGTGTTACAGTGAGGGGTGTGGGGTATATCAGAGTGTTACAGTGAGGGGTATTGGATATATCAGAGTGTTACAGTGAGGGGTGTGGGATATATCAGAGTGTTACAGTGAGGGGTGTGGGGTATATCAGAGTGTTACAGTGAGGGGTGTGGGATATATCAGAGTGTTACAGTGAGGGGTGAGGGGTATATCAGAGTGTTACAGTGAGGGGTGTGGGGTATATCAGAGTGTTACAGTGAGGGGTGTGGGATATATCAGAGTGTTACAGTGAGGGGTGTGGGGTATATCAGAGTGTTACAGTGAGGGGTGTGGGATATATCAGAGTGTTA
This sequence comes from Cetorhinus maximus, assembly GCF_964194155.1. Taxonomy (NCBI): domain Eukaryota; kingdom Metazoa; phylum Chordata; class Chondrichthyes; order Lamniformes; family Cetorhinidae; genus Cetorhinus; species Cetorhinus maximus. Next base: position 5,756 of record NW_027597596.1, read on the forward strand.
CAGTTAGGGTTGAGAAATATATAAGAGTGTTACAGTGAGGGGTGTGGGATATATCAGATTGATACAGTGAAATGTGTGGGATATATCAGAGTGTTACAGTGAGGGGTGTGGGGTATATCAGAGTGTTACAGTGAGAGGTTTGGGGTATATCAGAGTGTTACAGTGAGGGGTGTGGGGTATATCAGAGTGTTACAGTGAGGGGTGTGGGATATATCAGTGTGTTACAGTGAGGGGTGTGGGGTATATCTGAGTGTTACAGTGAGGGGTGTGGGGTATATCAGAGTGTTACAGTGAGGGGTGTGGGGTATATCAGAGTGTTGCAGTGAGGGGTGTGGGGTATATCAGTGTGTTACAGTGCGGGGTGTGGGATATATCAGAGTTTTACACTGAGGGGTGTGGTGTATATCAGAGTGTTGCAGTGAGGGGTGTGGGATATATCAGAGTTTTACAGTGAGGGGTGTGGTGTATATCAGAGTGTTACAGTGAGGGGTGTGGGATATATCAGAGTGTTACAGTGAGGGGTGTGGGATATATCAGAGTGTTACATTGAGGGGTGTGCGGTATATCAGAGTTTTACAGTGAGGGGTGTGGTGTATATCAGAGTGTTACAGTGAGGGGTGTGGGATATATCAGAGTGTTACAGTGAGGGGTGTGGGGTATATCAGAGTGTAACAGTGAGGGGTGTGGGGTATATCAGAGTGTTACAGTGAGGGGTGTGGTGTATATCAGAGTGTTACAGTGAGGGGTGTGGGATATATCAGAGTGTTACAGTGAGGGGTGTGGGCTATATCAGAGTGTTACAGTGTGTGGTGTGGGATATATCAGAGTGTTACAGTGAGGGGTGTGGGATAAATCAGAGTGTTACAGTGAGGGGTGTGGGATATATCAGAGTGTTACAGTGAGGGGTGTGGGATATATCAGAGTGTTACAGTGAGGGGTGTGGGATATATCCGAGTGTTACAGTGAGGGGTGTGGGATATATCAGAGTGTTACAGTGAGGGGTGTGGGGCATATCAGAGTGTTACAGTGAGGGGTGTGGGGTATATCAGAGTGTTACAGTGAGGGGTGTGGTGTATATCAGATTGTTACAGTGAGGGGTGTGGGGTACATCAGAGTGTTACATTGAGGGGTGTGGTGTATATCAGATTGTTACAGTGAGGGGTGTGGTGTATATCAGAGTGTTACAGTGAGGGGTGTGGGATATATCAGAATGTTACAGTGAGGGGTGTGGGGTATATCAGTGTGTTACAGTGAGGGGTGTGGGATATATCAGTGTGTTACAGTGAGGGGTGTGGGATATATCAGAGTGTTACAGTGAGGGGTGTGGGATATATCAGAGTGTTACAGTGAGGGGTGTGGGATATATCAGAGTGTTACAGTGAGGGGTGTGGGGTACATCAGAGTGTTACAGTGAGGGGTGTGGGGTATATCAGAGTGTTACAGTGTGGGGTGTGGGATATATCAGAGTGTTACAGTGAGGGGTGTGGTGTATATCAGTGTGTTACAGTGAGGGGTGTGGGATATATCAGTGTGTTACAGTGAGGGGTGTGGGATATATCAGAGTGTTACAGTGAGGGGTGTGGGATACATCAGAGTGTTACAGTGAGGGGTGTGGTGTAAATCAGATTGTTACAGTGAGGGGTGTGGTGTATATCAGAGTGTTACAGTGAGGGGTGTGGAATATATCAGAATGTTACAGTGAGGGGTGTGGGGTATATCAGTGTGTTACAGTGAGGGGTGTGGGATATATCAGTGTGTTACAGTGAGGGGTGTGGGATATATCAGAGTTTTACAGTGAGGGGTGTGGTGTCTATCAGAGTGTTACAGTGAGGTGTGTGGGATATATCAGAGTTTTACAGTGAGGGGTGTGGTGTATATCAGAGTGTTACAGTGAGGGGTGTGGGATATATCAGAGTGTTACAGTGAGGGGTGTGGGATATATCAGATTGTTACAGTGAGGGGTGTGGGGTATATCAGAGTTTTACAGTGAGGGGTGTGGTGTATATCAGAGTGTTACAGTGAGGGATGTGGGATATATCAGAGTGTTACAGTGAGGGGTGTGGGATATATCAGAGTGTTACAGTGAGGGGTGTGGGGTATATCAGAGTGTAACAGTGAGGGGTGTGGGGTATATCAGAGTGTTACAGTGAGGGGTGTGGGGTATATCAGAGTGTTACAGTGAGGGGTGTGGGATATATCAGAGTGTTACAGTGAGGGGTGTGGGGTATATCAGAGTGTTACAGTGAGGTGTGTGGGATATATCAGAGTGTTACAGTGATGGGTGTGGGGTATATCAGAGTGTTACAGTGATGGTTGAGAAATATATAAGAGTGTTACAGTGAGGGGTGTGGGATATATCAGAGTGTTACAGTGATGGTTGAGAAATATATAAGAGTGTTACAGAGAGGGGTGTGGGATATATCAGAGTGTTACAGTGAGGGTTGAGAAATATATAAGAGTGTTACAGAGAGGGGTGTGGGGTATATCAGAGTAATAAAGTGAGGGGTGTGGGATATATCAGAGTGTTACAGTGAGGGGTGTGGGATATATCAGAGTGTTACAGTCTGGGGTGTGGGGTATATCAGAGAGTTACAGTGAGGGGTGTGGGGTATATCAGAGTGTTACAGTGAGTGGTGTGGGATATATCACAGTGTTACAGTGAGGGGTGTGGGATATATCAGAGTGTTACAGCGAGGGGTGTGGGATATATCAGAATGTTACAGTGAGGGGTGTGGGGTATATCAGAGTGTTACAGTGAGGGGTGTGGGGTATATCAGAGTGTTACAGTGAGGTGTGTGGGATATATCACAGTGTTACAGTGAGGGGTGTGGGATATATCAGAGTGTTACAGCGAGGGGTGTGGGATATATCAGAATGTTACAGTGAGGGGTGTGGGATATATCAGAGTGTTACAGTGAGGGGTGTGGGGTATATCAGAGTGTTACAGTGAGGGTTGAGAAATATATAAGAGTGTTACAGAGAGGGGTTTGGGGTATATCAGAGATTGTTACAGTGAGGGGTGTGGGGTATATCAGAGTGTTACAGTGAGGGGTGTGGGATATATCAGATTGTTACAGTGAGGGGTGTGGGGTATATCAGAGTGTTACAGTGAGGGGAGTGGGGTATAACAGCGTGTTACAGTCTGGGGTGTGGGGTATATCAGAGTGTTACAGTGAGGGGTGTGGGGTATATCAGAGTGTTACAGTGAGTGGTGTGGGGTATATCAGAGTGTTACAGTGAGGTGTGTGGGATATATCACAGTGTTACAGTGAGGGGTGTGGGATATATCAGAGTGTTACAGTGAGGGGTGTGGGATATATCAGAATGTTACAGTGAGGGGTGTGGGATATATCAGAGTGTTACAGTGAGGGGTGTGGGATATATCAGAGTGTTACAGTGAGGGGTGTGGGGTAGATCGGAGTGTTACAGTGAGGGGTGTGGGATATATCAGAATGTTACAGTGAGTGGTGTGGGGTATATCAGAGTGTTACAGTGAGGTGTGTTGGATATATCAGAGTGTTACAGTGAGGGGTGTGGGATATATCAGAATGTTACAGTGAGGGGTGTGGGATATATCAGAGTGTTACAGTGAGGGGCGTGGGGGATATCAGAGTGTTACAGTGAGGGGTGTGGGATATATCAGAATGTTACAGTGAGGGGTGTGGGATATATCAGAGTGTTACAGTGAGGGGTGTGGCATATATCAGAGTGTTACAGTGAGGGGTGTGGGATATATCATGGTGTTACATTGAGGGGTGTGACATATATCAGAGTGTTACAGTGAGGGGTGTGGGATATATCAGAATGTTACAGTGAGGGGTGTGGGATATATCAGAGTGTTACAGTGAGGGGTGTGGGATATATCAGAGTGTTACAGTGAGGGGTGTGGGGTAGATCGGAGTGTTACAGTGAGGGGTGTGGGATATATCAGAATGTTACAGTGAGGGGTGTGGGATATATCAGAATGTTACAGTGAGGGGTGTGGGATATATCAGAGTGTTACAGTGAGGGGTGTGGGATATATCAGAGTGTTACAGTGAGGGGTGTGGGATATATCAGAGTGTTACAGTGAGGGGTGTGGGATATATCAGAGTGTTACAGTGAGGGGTGTGGGGTAGATCGGAGTGTTACAGTGAGGGGTGTGGGATATATCAGAGTGTTACAGTGAGGGGCGTGGGATATATCAGAGTGTTACAGTGAGGGGTGTGGGATATATCAGAGTGTTACAGTGAGGTGTGTGGGATATATCAGAGTGTTACAGTGAGGGGTGTGGGATATATCAGAGTGTTACAATGAGGGGTGTGGGGTATATCAGAGTGTTGCAGTGAGGGGTGTGGCATATATCAGAGTGTTACAGTGAGGGGTGTGGGATATATCAGAGTGTTGCAGTGAGGGGTGTGGCATATATCAGAGTGTTACAGTGAGGGGTGTGGGATATATCAGAGTGTTACAGTGAGAGGTTTGGGGTATATCAGAGTGTTACAGTGAGGGGTGTGGGGTATATCAGAGTGTTACAGTGAGGGGTGTGGTGTATATCAGATTGTTACAGTGAGGGGTGTGGTATATATCAGAATGTTACAGTGAGGGGTGTGGGTTATATCAGTGTGTTACAGTGAGGGGTGCGGGATATATCAGTGTGTTACAGTGAGGGGTGTGGGATATATCAGTGTGTTACAGTGAGGGGTGTGGGATATATCAGAGTGTTACAGTGAGGGCTGAGGGATATATAAGAGGGTTACAGTGAGGTCAGCGTGGTATATCAGAGTTTTACAGTGAGGGGTGTGGTGTATATCAAAGTGTTACAGTGAGGGGTGTGGGGTATATCAGAGTGTTACAGTGAGGGGTGTGGGGTAGATCGGAGTGTTACAGTGAGGGGTGTGGGATATATCAGAGTGTTACAGTGAGGGGCGTGGGATATATCAGAGTGTTACAGTGAGGGGTGTGGGATATATCACAGTGTTACAGTGAGGGGTGTGGGGTATATCAGAGTGTTACAGTGAGGGGTGTGGGGTATATCAGAGTGTTACAGTGAGGGGTGTGGGATATATCAGAGTGTTACAGTGAGGGGCGTGGGATATATCAGAGTGTTACAGTGAGGTGTGTGGGATATATCAGAATGCTACAGTGAGGGGTGTGGGATATATCAGAGTGTTGCAGTGAGGTGTGTGGCATATATCAGAGTGTTACAGTGACGGGTGTGGGATATATCAGAGTGTTACAGTGAGGGGTGTGGGATTTATCAGAGTGTTACAGTTTGGGATATATAAGAATGTTACAGTGAGGGGTGTGGGATATATCAGTGTGTTACAGAGAGGGGTGTGGGATATATCAGTATGTTACAGTGAGGGGTGTGGTACATATCAGAATGTTACAGTGAGGGGTGTGGGGTATATCAGTGTGTTACAGTGAGGGGTGTGGGATATATCAGTGTGTTACAGTGAGGGGTGTGGGATATATCAGTGTGTTACAGTGAGGGGTGTGGGATATATCAGAGTGTTACAGTGAGGGGTGTGGGATATATCAGAGTGTTACAGTGAGGGATGAGGGATATATAAGAGGGTTACAGTGAGGTCAGCGTGGTATATCAGAGTTTTACAGTGAGGGGTGTGGTGTATATCAAAGTGTTACAGTGAGGGGTGTGGGGTATATCAGAGTGTCACAGTGATGGGTATGGGATATATCAGCGTGTTACAGTGAGGGGTGTGGGATATATCAGAGTGTTACAGTGAGGGGTGTGGGATATATCAGAGTGTTACAGTGAGGGGTGTGGGGTATATCAGAGTGTTACAGTGAGGGGTGTGGGATATATCAGTGTGTTACAGTGAGGGGTGTGGGGTATATCAGAGAGTTACAGTGAGGGGTGTGGGATATATCAGAGTGTTACAGTGAGGGGTGTGGGATATATCAGAGCGTCACAGTGAGGGGCGTGGGGTAGATCGGAGTGTTACAGTGAGGGGTGTGGGATATATCGGAGAGTTACTGTGAGGGGTGTGGGTTATATCAGAGTGTTACAGTGAGGGGTGTGGGATATATCAGAGTGTTACAGTGAGGGGTGTGGGATATATCAGAGTGTTACAGTGAGGGGTGTGGGGTATATCAGAGTGTTACAGTGAGGGGTGTGGGATATATCAGAGTGTTACAGTGAGGGATGAGAAATATATAAGAGTGTTACAGAGAGGGGTGTGGTATATATCAGAGTGTTACAGTGAGGGTTGAGAAATATATAAGAGTGTTACAGAGAGGGGTGTGGGGTATATCCGAGTAATAAAGTGAGGGGTGTGGGATATATCAGAGTGTTACAGTGAGGGGTGTGGGGTATATCAGAGTGTTACAGTGAGGGTTGAGAAATATATATGAGTGTTACAGAGAGGGGTGTGGGGTATATCAGAGTAATACAGTGAGGCTTGTGGGATATATCAGAGTGTTACAGTGAGGGGTGTGGGGTATATCAGAGTGTTACAGTGAGTGGTGTGGGATATATCAGAGTGTTACAGTGAGGGGTGTGGGGTATATCAGAGTGTTACAGTGAGTGGTGTGGGATATATCAGAGTTTTACAGTGAGGGGTGTGGGGTATATCAGAGTGTTACAGTGAGTGGTGTGGGATATATCAGAGTGTTACAGTGAGGGGTGTGGGGTATATCAGAGTGTTTCAGTGAGTGGTGTGGGATATATCAGAGTGTAACAGTGAGGGGTGTGGGATATATCAGAGTGTTACAGTGAGTGTTGTAGGATATATCAGAGTGTTACAGTGAGGGGTGTGGGATATATCAGAGTGTTGCAGTGAGGGGTGTGGCATATATCAGAGTGTTACAGTGAGGCTTGTGGGATATATCATGGTGTTACAGTGAGGGGTGTGGGATATATCAGAGTGTTACAGTGAGGGGTGTGGGATATATCAGAGTGTTACAGTGAGGGTTGTGGGGTATATCAGAGTGTTACAGTGAGGGGTGTGGTGTATATCAGAGTGTTGCAGTGAGGGGTGTGGGATATATCAGAGTGTTACAGTGAGTGGTGTGGGATATATCAGAGTGTTACAGTGAGGGGTGTGGGATATATCAGAGTGTTACAGTGAGGGGTGTGGGATATTTCACAGTGTTACAGTGAGGGTTGCAGGTTATATCTGTGTGTTACAGTGAGGGGTGTGGGATATACCAGAGTGTTACAGTGAGGGGTGTGGTTTATATCAGAGTGTTACAGTGAGGGGTGTGGGATATATCAGAGTGTTACAGAGAGATGTGTGGGGTATATCAGAGTGTTACAGTGAGGGTTGCAGGTTATATCTGTGTGTTACAGTGAGGGGTGTGGGATACACCGGAGTGTTACAGTGAGGGGTGTGGGTTATATCAGAGTGTTACAGTGAGGGGTGTGCGGTATATCAGTGTTACAGTGAGGGGTGTGGGATATATCAGAGTGTTACAGTGAGGGGTGTGGGATATATCAGAGTGTTACAGTGAGGGGTGTGGGTTATATCAGAGTGTTACAGTGAGGGGTGTGGGATATATCAGAGTGTTACAGTGAGGGGTGCGGGGTATATCAGAGTGTCACAGTGAGGGGTGTGGTGTATATCAGAGTGTTACAGTGAGGGGTGTGGGATATATCAGAGTTTTACAGTGAGGGGTGTGGTGTATATCAGAGTGTTACAGTGAGGGGTGTGGGATATATCAGAGTGTTACAGTGAGGGGTGTGGGGTATATCAGAGTTTTACAGTGAGGGGTGTGGTGTATATCAGAGTGTTACAGTGAGGGGTGTGGGATATATCAGAGTGTTACAGTGAGGGGTGTGGGATATATCAGAGTGTTACAGTGAGGGGTGTGGGGTATATCAGAGTGTAACAGTGAGGGGTGTGGGGTATATCAGAGTGTTACAGTGAGGGGTGTGGGGTATATCAGAGTGTTTCAGTGAGGGGTGTGGGGTATATCAGAGTGTTACAGTGAGGGGTGTGGGATATATCAGATTGTTACAGTGAGGGGTGTGGGGTATATCAGAGTGTTACAGTGAGGGGAGTGGGGCATATCAGGGTGTTACAGTCTGGGGTGTGGGGTATATCAGAGTGTTACAGTGAGTGGTGTGGGGTATATCAGAGTGTTACAGTGAGGTGTGTGGGATATATCACAGTGTTACAGTGAGGGGTGTGGGATATATCAGAGTGTTGCAGTGAGGGGTGTGCCATATATCAGAGTGTTACAGTGAGGGGTGTGGGATATATCATGGTGTTACAGTGAGGGGTGTGGGATATATCAGAGTGTTACAGTGAGGGGTGTGGGATATATCAGAATGTTACAGTGAGTGGTGTGGGATATATCAGAGTGTTACAGTGAGGGGTGTGGGATATATCAGAGTGTTACAGTGAGGGGTGTGGGATATATCAGAATGTTACAGTGAGGGGTGTGGGATATATCAGAGTGTTACAGTGAGGGGTGTGGGATATATCAGAGTGTTACAGTGAGGGGTGTGGGGTGGATCGGAGTGTTACAGTGAGGGGTGTGCGATATATCAGAGTGTTACAGTGAGGGGTGTTGAATATATCAGAGTGTTACAGTGAGGGGTGTGGGATATATCAGAGTGTTACAGTGAGGGGTGTGGGATATATCAGAGTGTTACAGTGAGGGGTGTGGGGTAGATCGGAGTGTTACAGTGAGGGGTGTGGGATATATCAGAGTGTTACAGTGAGGGGCGTGGGATATGTCAGAGTGTTACAGTGAGTGGTGTGGTATATATCAGAATGTTACAGTGAGGGGTGTGGGTTATATCAGTGTGTTACAGTAAGGGGTGCGGGATATATCAGTGTGTTACAGTGAGTGGTGTGGGATATATCAGTGAGTTACAGTGAGGGGTGTGGGATATATCAGAGTGTTACAGTGAGGGCTGAGGGATATATAAGAGGGTTACAGTGAGGTCAGCGTGGTATATCAGAGTTTTACAGTGAGGGGTTTGGTGTATATCAAAGTGTTACAGTGAGGGGTGTGGGGTATATCAGAGTGTTACAGTGAGGGGTGTGGGGTAGATCGGAGTGTTACAGTGAGGGGTGTGGGATATATCAGAGTGTTACAGTGAGGGGCGTGGGATATATCAGAGTGTTACAGTGAGGGGTGTGGGATATATCAGAGTGTTACAGTGAGGGGTGTGGGGTATATCAGAGTGTTACAGTGAGGGGTGTGGGGTATATCAGAGTGTTACAGTGAGGGGTGTGGGATATATCAGAGTGTTACAGTGAGGGGTGTGGGGTATATCAGAGTGTTAGAGTGAGCGGTGTGGGGTATATCAGCGTGTTACAGTGAGGGGTGTGGGATATATCAGAGTGTTACAGTGAGGGGTGTGGGTTATATCAGAGTGTTACAGTGAGGGGTGTGGGGTATATCAGAGTGTTACAGTGAGGGGTGTGGGATATATCAGAGTGTTACAGTGAGGGGTGTGGGGTATATCAGAGAGTTTCAGTGAGGGGTGTGGGATATATCAGAGTGTTACAGTGAGGGGTGTGGGATATATCAGAGTGTTACAGTGAGGGGTGTTGGATATATCGGAGTGTTACAGTGAGGGGTGTGGGGTATATCAGAGTGTTACAGTGAGGGGTGTGGGATATATCAGAGTGTTACAGTGAGGGGTGTGGGATATATCAGAGTGTTACAGTGAGGGTTGAGAAATATATAAGAGTGTTACAGAGAGGGGTGTGGGATATATCAGAGTGTTACAGTGAGGGTTGAGAAATATATAAGAGTGTTACAGAGAGGGGTGTGGGGTATATCAGAGTAATACAGTGAGGCTTGTGGGATATATCAGAGTGTTACAGTGAGGGGTGTGGGGTATATCAGAGTGTTACAGTGAGTGGTGTGGGATATATCAGAGTGTTACAGTGAGGGGTGTGGGGTATATCAGAGTGTTACAGTGAGTGGTGTGGGATATATCAGAGTTTTACAGTGAGGGGTGTGGGGTATATCAGAGTGTTACAGTGAGTGGTGTGGGATATATCAGAGTGTTACAGTGAGGGGTGTGTGGTATATCAGAGTGTTTCAGTGAGTGGTGTGGGATATATCAGAGTGTAACAGTGAGGGGTGTGGGATATATCAGAGTGTTACAGTGAGGGGTGTAGGATATATCAGAGTGTTACAGTGACGGGTGTGGGATATATCAGAGTGTTGCAGTGAGGGGTGTGGCATATATCAGAGTGTTACAGTGAGGCTTGTGGGATATATCATGGTGTTACAGTGAGGGGTGTGGGATATATCAGAGTGTTACAGTGAGGGGTGTGGGATATATCAGAGTGTTACAGTGAGGGGTGTGGGGTATATCAGAGTGTTACAGTGAGGGGTGTGGTGTATATCAGAGTGTTGCAGTGAGGGGTGTGGGATATATCAGAGTGTTACAGTGAGGGGTGTGGGATATTTCACAGTGTTACAGTGAGGGGTGTGGGATATATCAGAATGTTACAGTGAGGGGTGTGCGATATATCAGAGTGTTACAGAGAGATGTGTGGGGTATATCAGAGTGTAACAGTGAGGGGTGTGGGATATATCACAGTGTTACAGTGAGGGTTGCAGGTTATATCTGTGTGTTACAGTGAGGGGTGTGGGATACACCGGAGTGTTACAGTGAGGGGTGTGGGTTATATCAGAGTGTTACAGTGAGGGGTGTGGGATATATCAGAGTGTTACAGAGAGATGTGTGGGGTATATCAGAGTGTAACAGTGAGGGGTGTGGGATAAATCACAGTGTTACAGTGAGGGTTGCAGGTTATATCTGTGTGTTACAGTGAGGGGTGTGGGATACACCGGAGTGTTACAGTGAGGGGTGTGGGTTATATCAGAGTGTTACAGTGAGGGGTGTGGGGTATATCAGAGTGTTACAGTGAGCGGTGTTGGGTATATTAGAGTGTTACAGTGAGGGGTGTGGGATATATCTGAGTGTTACAGTGAGGGGTGTGGGGTATATCAGAGTGTTACAGTGAGGGGTGTGGGATATATCAGAGTGTTACAGTGAGGGGTGTGGGATATATCAGAGTGTTACAGTGAGGGTTTAGAAATATATAAGAGTGTTACAGAGAGGGGTGTGGGATATATCAGAGTGTTACAGTGAGTGGTGTGGGGTATATCAGAGTGTTACAGTGAGTGGTGTGGGGTATATCAGAGTGTTACAGTGAGGGGTGTGGGGTATATCAGAGTGTTACAGTGAGGGGTGTGGGATATATCAGAGTGTTACAGTGAGGGGTGTGGGATATATCAGAGTGTTACAGTGAGGGGTGTGGGGTATATCAGAGTGTTACAGTCAGGGGTGTGGGATATATCAGAGTGTTACAGTGAGGGGTGTTGGATATATCGGAGTGTTACAGTGAGGGGTGTGGGGTATATCAGAGTGTTACAGTGAGGGGTGTGGGATATATCAGAGTGTTACAGTGAGGGGTGTGGGATATATCAGAGTGTTACAGTGAGGGTTGAGAAATATATAAGAGTGTTACAGAGAGGGGTGTGGGGTATATCCGAGTAATAAAGTGAGGGGTGTGGGATATATCAGAGTGTTACAGTGAGGGGTGTGGGGTATATCCGAGTAATAAAGTGAGGGGTGTGGGATATATCAGAGTGTTACAGTGAGGGGTGTGGGGTATATCAGAGTGTTACAGTGAGGGTTGAGAAATATATAAGAGTGTTACAGAGAGGGGTGTGGGGTATATCAGAGTAATACAGTGAGGCTTGTGGGATATATCGGAGTGTTACAGTGAGGGGTGTGGTGTATATCAGAGTGTTACAGTGAGTGGTGTGGGATATATCAGAGTGTTACAGTGAGGGGTGTGGGATATATCAGAGTGTTACAGTGAGGGGTGTGGGATTTATCAGAGTGTTACAGTGAGGGGTGTGGGATATATCAGTGTGTTACAGTGAGGGGTGTGGGATATATCAGTGTGTTACAGTGAGAGGTGTGGGATATATCAGAGTGTTACAGTGAGGGGTGTGGGGAATATCAGAGTGTTTCAGTGAGTGGTGTGGGATATATCAGAGTGTAACAGTGAGGGGTGTGGGATATATCAGAGTGTTACAGTGAGGGGTGTAGGATATATCAGAGTGTTACAGTGAGGGGTGTGGGATATATCAGAGTGTTGCAGTGAGGGGTGTGGCATATATCAGAGTGTTACAGTGAGGCTTGTGGGATATATCATGGTGTTACAGTGAGGGGTGTGGGATATATCAGAGTGTTACAGTGAGGGTGTGGGATATATCAGAGTGTTACAGTGAGGGGTGTGGGGTATATCAGAGTGTTACAGTGAGGGGTGTGGTGTATATCAGAGTGTTGCAGTGAGGGGTGTGGGATATATCAGAGTGTTACAGTGAGGGGTGTGGGATATTTCACAGTGTTACAGTGAGGGGTGTGGGATATATCAGAATGTTACAGTGAGGGGTGTGCGATATATCACAGTGTTACAGTGAGGGTTGCAGGTTATATCTGTGTGTTACAGAGAGGGGTGTGGGATATACTAGAGTGTTACAGTGAGGGGTGTGGGTTATATCAGAGTGTTACAGTGAGGGGTGTGGGATATATCAGAGTGTTACAGAGAGATGTGTGGGGTATATCAGAGTGTAACAGTGAGGGGTGTGGGATATATCACAGTGTTACAGTGAGGGTTGCAGGTTATATCTGTGTGTTACAGTGAGGGGTGTGGGATACACCGGAGTGTTACAGTGAGGGGTGTTGGTTATATCAGAGTGTTACAGTGAGGGGTGTGCGGTATATCAGTGTTACAGTGAGGGGTGTGGGATATATCAGAGTGTTACAGTGAGGGGTGTGGGGTATATCAGAGTGTTACAGTGAGGGGTGTGGGATATATCAGAGTGTTACAGAGAGTGGTGTGGGATATATCAGAGTGTTACAGTGAGGGGTGTGGGGTATATCAGAGTGTTACAGTGAGGGGTGTGGGATATATCAGAGTGTTACAGTGAGGGGTGTGGGGTATATCAGAGTGTCACAGTGAGGGTTGTGGGGTATATCAGAGTGTTACATTGAGGGGTGTGGGATATATCAGAGTGTTACAGTGAGGGGTGTGGGGTATATCAGAGTGTTACAGTGAGGGGTGTGGGTTATATCAGAGTGTTACAGTGAGTGGTGTGCGGTATATCAGTGTTACAGTGAGGGGTGTGGGGTATATCAGAGTGTTACAGTGAGGGGTGTGGGATATATCAGAGTGTTACAGTGAGGGGTGTGGGGTATATCAGAGTGTTACAGTGAGGGGTGTGGGATATATCAGAGTGTTACAGTGAGGGGTGTGGGGTATATCAGAGTGTTACAGTGAGGGGTGTGGGATATATCAGAGTGTTACAGTGAGGGGTGTGGGGTATATCAGAGTGTTACAGTGAGCGGTGTTGGGTATATTAGAGTGTTACAGTGAGGGGTGTGGGATATATCAGAGTGTTACAGTGAGGGGTGTGGGGTATATCAGAGTGTTACAGTGAGGGGTGTGGGATATATCAGAGTGTTACAGTGAGGGGTGTGGGATATATCAGAGTGTTACAGTGAGGGTTTAGAAATATATAAGAGTGTTACAGAGAGGGGTGTGGGATATATCAGAGTGTTACAGTGAGGGGTGTGTGGTATATCAGAGTGTTTCAGTGAGTGGTGTGGGATATATCAGAGTGTAACAGTGAGGGGTGTGGGATAAATCAGAGTGTTACAGTGAGGGGTGTAGGATATATCAGAGTGTTACAGTGAGGGGTGTGGGATATATCAGAGTGTTGCAGTGAGGGGTGTGGCATATATCAGAGTGTTACAGTGAGGCTTGTGGGATATATCATGGTGTTACAGTGAGGGGTGTGGGATATATCAGAGTGTTACAGTGAGGGGTGTGGGATATATCAGAGTGTTACAGTGAGGGGTGTGGGGTATATCAGAGTGTTACAGTGAGGGGTGTGGTGTATATCAGAGTGTTGCAGTGAGGGGTGTGGGATATATCAGAGTGTTACAGTGAGGGGTGTGGGATATTTCACAGTGTTACAGTGAGGGGTGTGGGATATATCAGAATGTTACAGTGAGGGGTGTGCGATATATCAGAGTGTTACAGAGAGATGTGTGGGGTATATCAGAGTGTAACAGTGAGGGGTGTGGGATATATCACAGTGTTACAGTGAGGGTTGCAGGTTATATCTGTGTGTTACAGTGAGGGGTGTGGGATACACCGGAGTGTTACAGTGAGGGGTGTGGGTTATATCAGAGTGTTACAGTGAGGGGTGTGGGATATATCAGAGTGTTACAGAGAGATGTGTGGGGTATATCAGAGTGTAACAGTGAGGGGTGTGGGATATATCACAGTGTTACAGTGAGGGTTGCAGGTTATATCTGTGTGTTACAGTGAGGGGTGTGGGATACACCGGAGTGTTACAGTGAGGGGTGTGGGTTATATCAGAGTGTTACAGTGAGGGGTGTGGGGTATATCAGAGTGTTACAGTGAGCGGTGTTGGGTATATTAGAGTGTTACAGTGAGGGGTGTGGGATATATCTGAGTGTTACAGTGAGGGGTGTGGGGTATATCAGAGTGTTACAGTGAGGGGTGTGGGATATATCAGAGTGTTACAGTGAGGGGTGTGGGATATATCAGAGTGTTACAGTGAGGGTTTAGAAATATATAAGAGTGTTACAGAGAGGGGTGTGGGATATATCAGAGTGTTACAGTGAGTGGTGTGGGGTATATCAGAGTGTTACAGTGAGTGGTGTGGGGTATATCAGAGTGTTACAGTGAGGGGTGTGGGGTATATCAGAGTGTTACAGTGAGGGGTGTGGGATATATCAGAGTGTTACAGTGAGGGGTGTGGGATATATCAGAGTGTTACAGTGAGGGGTGTGGGGTATATCAGAGTGTTACAGTCAGGGGTGTGGGATATATCAGAGTGTTACAGTGAGGGGTGTTGGATATATCGGAGTGTTACAGTGAGGGGTGTGGGGTATATCAGAGTGTTACAGTGAGGGGTGTGGGATATATCAGAGTGTTACACTGAGGGGTGTGGGATATATCAGAGTGTTACAGTGAGGTTTGAGAAATATATAAGAGTGTTACAGAGAGGGGTGTGGGGTATATCCGAGTAATAAAGTGAGGGGTGCGGGATATATCAGAGTGTTACAGTGAGGGGTGTGGGGTATATCCGAGTAATAAAGTGAGGGGTGTGGGATATATCAGAGTGTTACAGTGAGGGGTGTGGGGTATATCAGAGTGTTACAGTGAGGGTTGAGAAATATATAAGAGTGTTACAGAGAGGGGTGTGGGGTATATCAGAGTAATACAGTGAGGCTTGTGGGATATATCGGAGTGTTACAGTGAGGGGTGTGGTGTATATCAGAGTGTTACAGTGAGTGGTGTGGGATATATCAGAGTGTTACAGTGAGGGGTGTGGGATATATCAGAGTGTTACAGTGAGGGGTGTGGGATTTATCAGAGTGTTACAGTGAGGGGTGTGGGATATATCAGTGTGTTACAGTGAGGGGTGTGGGATATATCAGTGTGTTACAGTGAGGGGTGTGGGATATATCAGAGTGTTACAGTGAGGGGTGTGGGGTATATCAGAGTGTTTCAGTGAGTGGTGTGGGATATATCAGAGTGTAACAGTGAGGGGTGTGGGATATATCAGAGTGTTACAGTGAGGGGTGTAGGATATATCAGAGTGTTACAGTGAGGGGTGTGGGATATATCAGAGTGTTGCAGTGAGGGGTGTGGCATATATCAGAGTGTTACAGTGAGGCTTGTGGGATATATCATGGTGTTACAGTGAGGGGTGTGGGATATATCAGAGTGTTACAGTGAGGGGTGTGGGATATATCAGAGTGTTACAGTGAGGGGTGTGGGGTATATCAGAGTGTTACAGTGAGGGGTGTGGTGTATATCAGAGTGTTGCAGTGAGGGGTGTGGGATATATCAGAGTGTTACAGTGAGGGGTGTGGGATATTTCACAGTGTTACAGTGAGGGGTGTGGGATATATCAGAATGTTACAGTGAGGGGTGTGCGATATATCACAGTGTTACAGTGAGGGTTGCAGGTTATATCTGTGTGTTACAGAGAGGGGTGTGGGATATACTAGAGTGTTACAGTGAGGGGTGTGGGTTATATCAGAGTGTTACAGTGAGGGGTGTGGGATATATCAGAGTGTTACAGAGAGATGTGTGGGGTATATCAGAGTGTAACAGTGAGGGGTGTGGGATATATCACAGTGTTACAGTGAGGGTTGCAGGTTATATCTGTGTGTTACAGTGAGGGGTGTGGGATACACCGGAGTGTTACAGTGAGGGGTGTGGGTTATATCAGAGTGTTACAGTGAGGGGTGTGCGGTATATCAGTGTTACAGTGAGGGGTGTGGGATATATCAGAGTGTTACAGAGAGTGGTGTGGGATATATCAGAGTGTTACAGTGAGGGGTGTGGGGTATATCAGAGTGTTACAGTGAGGGGTGTGGGATATATCAGAGTGTTACAGTGAGGGGTGTGGGGTATATCAGAGTGTCACAGTGAGGGTTGTGGGGTATATCAGAGTGTTACATTGAGGGGTGTGGGATATATCAGAGTGTTACAGTGAGGGGTGTGGGGTATATCAGAGTGTTACAGTGAGGGGTGTGGGTTATATCAGAGTGTTACAGTGAGTGGTGTGCGGTATATCAGTGTTACAGTGAGGGGTGTGGGGTATATCAGAGTGTTACAGTGAGCGGTGTTGGGTATATTAGAGTGTTACAGTGAGGGGTGTGGGATATATCAGAGTGTTACAGTGAGGGGTGTGGGGTATATCAGAGTGTTACAGTGAGGGGTGTGGGATATATCAGAGTGTTACAGTGAGGGGTGTGGGATATATCAGAGTGTTACAGTGAGGGTTTAGAAATATATAAGAGTGTTACAGAGAGGGGTGTGGGATATATCAGAGTGTTACAGTGAGTGGTGTGGGGTATATCAGAGTGTTACAGTGAGTGGTGTGGGGTATATCAGAGTGTTACAGTGAGGGGTGTGGGGTATATCAGAGTGTTACAGTGAGGGGTGTGGGATATATCAGAGTGTTACAGTGAGGGGTGTGGGATATATCAGAGTGTTACAGTGAGGGGTGTGGGGTATATCAGAGTGTTACAGTCAGGGGTGTGGGATATATCAGAGTGTTACAGTGAGGGGTGTTGGATATATCGGAGTGTTACAGTGAGGGGTGTGGGGTATATCAGAGTGTTACAGTGAGGGGTGTGGGATATATCAGAGTGTTACAGTGAGGGGTGTGGGATATATCAGAGTGTAACAGTGAGGGTTGAGAAATATATAAGAGTGTTACAGAGAGGGGTGTGGGGTATATCCGAGTAATAAAGTGAGGGGTGTGGGATATATCAGAGTGTTACAGTGAGGGGTGTGGGGTATATCCGAGTAATAAAGTGAGGGGTGTGGGATATATCAGAGTGTTACAGTGAGGGTGTGGGGTATATCAGAGTGTTACAGTGAGGGTTGAGAAATATATAAGAGTGTTACAGAGAGGGGTGTGGGGTATATCAGAGTAATACAGTGAGGCTTGTGGGATATATCGGAGTGTTACAGTGAGGGGTGTGGTGTATATCAGAGTGTTACAGTGAGTGGTGTGGGATATATCAGAGTGTTACAGTGAGGGGTGTGGGATATATCAGAGTGTTACAGTGAGGGGTGTGGGATTTATCAGAGTGTTACAGTGAGGGGTGTGGGATATATCAGTGTGTTACAGTGAGGGGTGTGGGATATATCAGTGTGTTACAGTGAGGGGTGTGGGATATATCAGAGTGTTACAGTGAGGGGTGTGGGATATATCAGAGTGTTACAGTGAGGGGTGTGGGATATATCAGAGTGTTACAGTGAGGGGTGTGGGATATATCAGTGTGTTACAGTGAGGGGTGTGGGATATATCAGTGTGTTACAGTGAGGGGTGTGGGATATATCAGAGTGTTACAGTGAGGGGTGTGGGATATATCAGTGTGTTACAGTGAGGGGTGTGGGATATATCAGAGTGTTACAGTGAGGGATGAGGGATATATAAGAGGGTTACAGTGAGGTCAGCGTGGTATATCAGAGTTTTACAGTGAGGGGTGTGGTGTATATCAAAGTGTTACAGTGAGGGGTGTGGGGTATATCAGAGTGTCACAGTGAGGGGTATGGGATATATCAGCGTGTTACAGTGAGGGGTGTGGGATATATCAGAGTGTTACAGTGAGGGGTGTGGGTTATATCAGAGTGTTACAGTGAGGGGTGTGGGGTATATCAGAGTGTTACAGTGAGGGGTGTGGGATATATCAGAGTGTTACAGTGAGGGGTGTGGGGTATATCAGAGAGTTACAGTGAGGGGTGTGGGATATATCAGAGTGTTACAGTGAGGGGTGTGGGATATATCAGAGTGTTACAGTGAGGGGTGTTGGATATATCGGAGTGTTACAGTGAGGGGTGTGGGGTATATCAGAGTGTTACAGTGAGGGGTGTGGGATATATCAGAGTGTTACAGTGAGGGGTGTGGGATATATCAGAGTGTTACAGTGAGGGTTGAGAAATATATAAGAGTGTTACAGAGAGGGGTGTGGGATATATCAGAGTGTTACAGTGAGGGTTGAGAAATATATAAGAGTGTTACAGAGAGGGGTGTGGGGTATATCCGAGTAATAAAGTGAGGGGTGTGGGATATATCAGAGTGTTACAGTGAGGGGTGTGGGGTATATCAGAGTGTTACAGTGAGGGTTGAGACATATATAAGAGTGTTACAGAGAGGGGTGTGGGGTATATCAGAGTAATACAGTGAGGCATGTGGGATATATCAGAGTGTTACAGTGAGGGGTGTGGGGTATATCAGAGTGTTACAGTGAGTGGTGTGGGATATATCAGAGTGTTACAGTGAGGGGTGTGGGGTATATCAGAGTGTTACAGTGAGTGGTGTGGGATATATCAGAGTTTTACAGTGCGGGGTGTGGGGTATATCAGAGTGTTACAGTGAGTGGTGTGGGATATATCAGAGTGTTACAGTGAGGGGTGTGGGGTATATCAGAGTGTTTCAGTGAGTGGTGTGGGATATATCAGAGTGTAACAGTGAGGGGTGTGGGATATATCAGAGTGTTACAGTGAGGGGTGTAGGATATATCAGAGTGTTACAGTGAGGGGTGTGGGATATATCAGAGTGTTGCAGTGAGGGGTGTGGCATATATCAGAGTGTTACAGTGAGGCATGTGTGATATATCATGGTGTTACAGTGAGGGGTGTGGGATATATCAGAGTGTTACAGTGAGGGGTGTGGGATATATCAGAGTGTTACAGTGAGGGGTGTGGGGTATATCAGAGTGTTACAGTGAGGGGTGTGGTGTATACCAGAGTGTTGCAGTGAGGGGTGTGGGATATATCAGAGTGTTACAGTGAGGGGTGTGGGATATTTCACAGTGTAACAGTGAGGGGTGTGGGATATATCAGAATGTTACAGTGAGGGGTGTGCGATATATCACAGTGTTACAGTGAGGGTTGCAGGTTATATCTGTGTGTTACAGTGAGGGGTGTGGGATATACCAGAGTGTTACAGTGAGGGGTGTGGGTTATATCAGAGTGTTACAGTGAGGGGTGTGGGATATATCAGAGTGTTACAGAGAGATGTGTGGGGTATATCAGAGTGTAACAGTGAGGGGTGTGGGATATATCACAGTGTTACAGTGAGGGTTGCAGGTTATATCTGTGTGTTACAGTGAGGGGTGTGGGATACACCGGAGTGTTACAGTGAGGGGTGTGGGTTATATCAGAGTGTTACAGTGAGGTGTGTGCGGTATATCAGTGTTACAGTGAGGGGTGTGGGATATATCAGAGTGTTACAGTGAGGGGTGTGGGTTATATAAGAGTGTTACAGTGAGGGGTGTGGGATATATCAGAGTGTTACAGTGAGGGTTGAGAAATATATAAGAGTGTTACAGAGTGGGGTGTGGGATATATCAGAGTGTTACAGTGAGGGGTGTGGGATATATCAGAGTGTTACAGTGAGGGTTGAGAAATATATAAGAGTGTTACAGAGAGGGGTGTGGGGTATATCCGAGTAATAAAGTGAGGGGTGTGGGATATATCAGAGTGTTACAGTGAGGGGTGTGGGGTATATCCGAGTAATAAAGTGAGGGGTGTGGGATATATCAGAGTGTTACAGTGAGGGGTGTGGGGTATATCAGAGTGTTACAGTGAGGGTTGAGAAATATATAAGAGTGTTACAGAGAGGGGTGTGGGGTATATCAGAGTAATACAGTGAGGCTTGTGGGATATATCGGAGTGTTACAGTGAGGGGTGTGGTGTATATCAGAGTGTTACAGTGAGTGGTGTCGGATATATCAGAGTGTTACAGTGAGGGGTGTGGGATATATCAGAGTGTTACAGTGAGGGGTGTGGGATTTATCAGAGTGTTACAGTGAGGGGTGTGGGATATATCAGTGTGTTACAGTGAGGGGTGTGTGATATATCAGTGTGTTACAGTGAGGGGTGTGGGATATATCAGAGTGTTACAGTGAGGGGTGTGGGGTATATCAGAGTGTTTCAGTGAGTGGTGTGGGATATATCAGAGTGTAACAGTGAGGGGTGTGGGATATATAAGAGTGTTACAGTGAGGGGTGTAGGATATATCAGAGTGTTACAGTGAGGGGTGTGGGATATATCAGAGTGTTGCAGTGAGGGGTGTGGCATATATCAGAGTGTTACAGTGAGGCTTGTGGGATATATCATGGTGTTACAGTGAGGGGTGTGGGATATATCAGAGTGTTACAGTGAGGGGTGTGGGATATATCAGAGTGTTACAGTGAGGGGTGTGGGGTATATCAGAGTGTTACAGTGAGGGGTGTGGGGTATATCAGAGTGTTACAGTGAGGGGTGTGGGGTATATCAGAGTGTTACAGTGAGGGGTGTGGTGTATATCAGAGTGTTGCAGTGAGGGGTGTGGGATATATCAGAGTGTTACAGTGAGGGGTGTGGGATATTTCACAGTGTTACAGTGAGGGGTGTGGGATATATCAGAATGTTACAGTGAGGGGTGTGCGATATATCACAGTGTTACAGTGAGGGTTGCAGGTTATATCTGTGTGTTACAGAGAGGGGTGTGGGATATACTAGAGTGTTACAGTGAGGGGTGTGGGTTATATCAGAGTGTTACAGTGAGGGGTGTGGGATATATCAGAGTGTTACAGAGAGATGTGTGGGGTATATCAGAGTGTAACAGTGAGGGGTGTGGGATATATCACAGTGTTACAGTGAGGGTTGCAGGTTATATCTGTGTGTTACAGTGAGGGGTGTGGGATACACCGGAGTGTTACAGTGAGGGGTGTGGGTTATATCAGAGTGTTACAGTGAGGGGTGTGCGGTATATCAGTGTTACAGTGAGGGGTGTGGGATATATCAGAGTGTTACAGTGAGGGGTGTGGGGTATATCAGAGTGTTACAGTGAGGGGTGTGGGATATATCAGAGTGTTACAGAGAGTGGTGTGGGATATATCAGAGTGTTACAGTGAGGGGTGTGGGGTATATCAGAGTGTTACAGTGAGGGGTGTGGGATATATCAGAGTGTTACAGTGAGGGGTGTGGGGTATATCAGAGTGTCACAGTGAGGGTTGTGGGGTATATCAGAGTGTTACATTGAGGGGTGTGGGATATATCAGAGTGTTACAGTGAGGGGTGTGGGGTATATCAGAGTGTTACAGTGAGGGGTGTGGGTTATATCAGAGTGTTACAGTGAGTGGTGTGCGGTATATCAGTGTTACAGTGAGGGGTGTGGGGTATATCAGAGTGTTACAGTGAGGGGTGTGGGATATATCAGAGTGTTACAGTGAGGGGTGTGGGGTATATCAGAGTGTTACAGTGAGGGGTGTGGGGTATATCAGAGTGTTACAGTGAGGGGTGTGGGATATATCAGAGTGTTACAGTGAGGGGTGTGGGGTATATCAGAGTGTTACAGTGAGCGGTGTTGGGTATATTAGAGTGTTACAGTGAGGGGTGTGGGATATATCAGAGTGTTACAGTGAGGGGTGTGGGGTATATCAGAGTGTTACAGTGAGGGGTGTGGGATATATCAGAGTGTTACAGTGAGGGGTGTGGGATATATCAGAGTGTTACAGTGAGGGTTTAGAAATATATAAGAGTGTTACAGAGAGGGGTGTGGGATATATCAGAGTGTTACAGTGAGTGGTGTGGGGTATATCAGAGTGTTACAGTGAGTGGTGTGGGGTATATCAGAGTGTTACAGTGAGGCGTGTGGGGTATATCAGAGTGTTACAGTGAGGGGTGTGGGATATATCAGAGTGTTACAGTGAGGGGTGTGGGATATATCAGAGTGTTACAGTGAGGGGTGTGGGGTATATCAGAGTGTTACAGTCAGGGGTGTGGGATATATCAGAGTGTTACAGTGAGGGGTGTTGGATATATCGGAGTGTTACAGTGAGGGGTGTGGGGTATATCAGAGTGTTACAGTGAGGGGTGTGGGATATATCAGAGTGTTACAGTGAGGGGTGTGGGATATATCAGAGTGTTACAGTGAGGGTTGAGAAATATATAAGAGTGTTACAGAGAGGGGTGTGGGGTATATCCGAGTAATAAAGTGAGGGGTGTGGGATATATCAGAGTGTTACAGTGAGGGGTGTGGGGTATATCCGTGTAATAAAGTGAGGGGTGTGGGATATATCAGAGTGTTACAGTGAGGGGTGTGGGGTATATCAGAGTGTTACAGTGAGGGTTGAGAAATATATAAGAGTGTTACAGAGAGGGGTGTGGGGTATATCAGAGTAATACAGTGAGGCTTGTGGGATATATCG
This sequence comes from Cetorhinus maximus, assembly GCF_964194155.1. Classification (NCBI taxonomy): domain Eukaryota; kingdom Metazoa; phylum Chordata; class Chondrichthyes; order Lamniformes; family Cetorhinidae; genus Cetorhinus; species Cetorhinus maximus. Next base: position 28,509 of record NW_027597596.1, read on the forward strand.
GAGTGTTACAGTGAGGGGTGTGGTGTATATCAGAGTGTTACAGTGAGTGGTGTGGGATATATCAGAGTGTTACAGTGAGGGGTGTGGGATATATCAGAGTGTTACAGTGAGGGGTGTGGGATTTATCAGAGTGTTACAGTGAGGGGTGTGGGATATATCAGTGTGTTACAGTGAGGGGTGTGGGATATATCAGTGTGTTACAGTGAGGGGTGTGGGATATATCAGAGTGTTACAGTGAGGGGTGTGGGATATATCAGAGTGTTACAGTGAGGGATGAGGGATATATAAGAGGGTTACAGTGAGGTCAGCGTGGTATATCAGAGTTTTACAGTGAGGGGTGTGGTGTATATCAAAGTGTTACAGTGAGGGGTGTGGGGTATATCAGAGTGTCACAGTGAGGGGTATGGGATATATCAGCGTGTTACAGTGAGGGGTGTGGGATATATCAGAGTGTTACAGCGAGGGGTGTGGGTTATATCAGAGTGTTACAGTGAGGGGTGTGGGGTATATCAGAGTGTTACAGTGAGGGGTGTGGGATATATCAGAGTGTTACAGTGAGGGGTGTGGGGTATATCAGAGAGTTACAGTGAGGGGTGTGGGATATATCAGAGTGTTACAGTGAGGGGTGTGGGATATATCAGAGTGTTACAGTGAGGGGTGTTGGATATATCGGAGTGTTACAGTGAGGGGTGTGGGGTATATCAGAGTGTTACAGTGAGGGGTGTGGGATATATCAGAGTGTTACAGTGAGGGGTGTGGGATATATCAGAGTGTTACAGTGAGGGTTGAGAAATATATAAGAGTGTTACAGAGAGGGGTGTGGGATATATCAGAGTGTTACAGTGAGGGTTGAGAAATATATAAGAGTGTTACAGAGAGGGGTGTGGGGTATATCCGAGTAATAAAGTGAGGGGTGTGGGATATATCAGAGTGTTACAGTGAGGGGTGTGGGGTATATCAGAGTGTTACAGTGAGGGTTGAGAAATATATAAGAGTGTTACAGAGAGGGGTGTGGGGTATATCAGAGTAATACAGTTAGGCATGTGGGATATATCAGAGTGTTACAGTGAGGGGTGTGGGGTATATCAGAGTGTTACAGTGAGTGGTGTGGGATATATCAGAGTGTTACAGTGAGGGGTGTGGGGTATATCAGAGTGTTACAGTGAGTGGTGTGGGATATATCAGAGTTTTACAGTGAGGGGTGTGGGGTATATCAGAGTGTTACAGTGAGTGGTGTGGGATATATCAGAGTGTTACAGTGAGGGGTGTGGGGTATATCAGAGTGTTTCAGTGAGTGGTGTGGGATATATCAGAGTGTAACAGTGAGGGGTGTGGGATATATCAGAGTGTTACAGTGAGGGGTGTAGGATATATCAGAGTGTTACAGTGAGGGGTGTGGGATATATCAGAGTGTTGCAGTGAGGGGTGTGGCATATATCAGAGTGTTACAGTGAGGCATGTGGGATATATCATGGTGTTACAGTGAGGGGTGTGGGATATATCAGAGTGTTACAGTGAGGGGTGTGGGATATATCAGAGTGTTACAGTGAGGGGTGTGGGGTATATCAGAGTGTTACAGTGAGGGGTGTGGTGTATATCAGAGTGTTGCAGTGAGGGGTGTGGGATATATCAGAGTGTTACAGTGAGGGGTGTGGGATATTTCACAGTGTAACAGTGAGGGGTGTGGGATATATCAGAATGTTACAGTGAGGGGTGTGCGATATATCACAGTGTTACAGTGAGGGTTGCAGGTTATATCTGTGTGTTACAGTGAGGGGTGTGGGATATACCAGAGTGTTACAGTGAGGGGTGTGGGTTATATCAGAGTGTTACAGTGAGGGGTGTGGGATATATCAGAGTGTTACAGAGAGATGTGTGGGGTATATCAGAGTGTAACAGTGAGGGGTGTGGGATATATCACAGTGTTACAGTGAGGGTTGCAGGTTATATCTGTGTGTTACAGTGAGGGGTGTGGGATACACCGGAGTGTTACAGTGAGGGGTGTGGGTTATATCAGAGTGTTACAGTGAGGTGTGTGCGGTATATCAGTGTTACAGTGAGGGGTGTGGGATATATCAGAGTGTTACAGTGAGGGGTGTGGGGTATATAAGAGTGTTACAGTGAGGGGTGTGGGATATATCAGAGTGTTACAGTGAGGGGTGTGGGGTATATCAGAGTGTTACAGTGAGGGGTGTGGGATATATCAGAGTGTTACAGTGAGGGATGTGGGGTATATCAGAGTGTCACAGTGAGGGTTGTGGGGTATATCAGAGTGTTACAGTGAGGGGTGTGGGATATATCAGAGTGTTACAGTGAGGGGTGTGGGGTATATCAGTGTGTTACAGTGAGGGGTGTGGGTTATATCAGAGTGTTACAGTGAGGGGTGTGCGGTATATCAGTGTTACAGTGAGGGGTGTGGGGTATATCAGAGTGTTACAGTGAGGGGTGTGGGATATATCAGAGTGTTACAGTGAGGGGTGTGGGGTATATCAGAGTGTTACAGTGAGGGGTGTGGGATATATCAGAGTGTTACAGTGAGGGGTGTGGGGTATATCAGAGTGTTACAGTGAGGGGTGTGGGATATATCAGAGTGTTACAGTGAGGGGTGTGGGGTATATCAGAGTGTTACAGTGAGGGGTGTGGGGTATATCAGAGTGTTACAGTGAGGGGTGTGGGATATATCAGAGTGTTACAGTGAGGGGTGTGGGATATATCAGAGTGTTACAGTGAGGGTTGAGAAATATATAAGAGTGTTACAGAGAGGGGTGTGGGATATATCAGAGTGTTACAGTGAGGGTTGAGAAATATATAAGAGTGTTACAGAGAGGGGTGTGGGGTATATCAGAGTAATACAGTGAGGCTTGTGGGATATATCAGAGTGTTACAGTGAGGGGTGTGGGGTATATCAGAGTGTTACAGTGAGTGGTGTGGGATATATCAGAGTGTTACAGTGAGGGTTGTGGGGTATATCAGAGTGTTACAGTGAGTGGTGTGGGATATATCAGAGTTTTACAGTGAGGGGTGTGGCATATATCAGAGTGTTACAGTGAGGCTTGTGGGATATATCATGGTGTTACAGTGAGGGGTGTGGGATATATCAGAGTGTTACAGTGAGGGGTGTGGGATATATCAGAGTGTTACCGTGAGGGGTGTGGGGTATATCAGAGTGTTACAGTGAGGGGTGTGGGATATATCAGAGTGTTACAGTGAGGGGTGTGGGTTATATCAGAGTGTTACAGTGAGGGGTGTGGGATATATCAGAGTGTTACAGAGAGATGTGTGGGGTATATCAGAGTGTAACAGTGAGGGGTGTGAGATATATCACAGTGTTACAGTGAGGGTTGCAGGTTATATCTGTGTGTTACAGTGAGGGGTGTGGGATACACCGGAGTGTTACAGTGAGGGGTGTGGGTTATATCAGAGTGTTACAGTGAGGGGTGTGCGGTATATCAGTGTTACAGTGAGGGGTGTGGGATATATCAGAGTGTTACAGTGAGGGGTGTGGGGTATATCAGAGTGTTACAGTGAGGGTTGAGAAATATATGAGTGTTACAGAGAGGGGTGTGGGGTATATCAGAGTAATACAGTGAGGCTTGTGGGATATATCAGAGTGTTACAGTGAGGGGTGTGGGGTATATCAGAGTGTTACAGTGAGTGGTGTGGGATATATCAGAGTGTTACAGTGAGGGGTGTGGGCTATATCAGAGTGTTACAGTGAGGGGTGTGGGATTTATCAGAGTGTTACAGTGAGGGGTGTGGGATATATCAGTGTGTTACAGTGAGGGGTGTGGGATATATCAGTGTGTTACAGTGAGGGGTGTGGGATATATCAGAGTGTTACAGTGAGGGGTGTGGGATATATCAGAGTGTTACAGTGAGGGATGAGGGATATATAAGAGCGTTACAGTGAGGTCAGCGTGGTATATCAGAGTTTTACAGTGAGGGGTGTGGTGTATATCAAAGTGTTACAGTGAGGGGTGTGGGGTATATCAGAGTGTCACTGTGAGGGGTATGGGATATATCAGCGTGTTACAGTGAGGGGTGTGGGATATATCAGAGTGTTACAGTGAGGGGTGTGGGTTATATCAGAGTGTTACAGTGAGGGGTGTGGGGTATATCAGAGTGTTACAGTGAGGGGTGTGGGATATATCAGAGTGTTACAGTGAGGGGTGTGGGGTATATCAGAGAGTTACAGTGAGGGGTGTGGGATATATCAGAGTGTTACAGTGAGGGGTGTGGGATATATCAGAGTGTTACAGTGAGGGGTGTGGGGTATATCAGAGTGTTACAGTGAGGGGTGAGGGGTATATCAGAGTGTTACAGTGAGGGGTGTGGGATATATCAGAGTGTTACAGTGAGGGGTGTTGGATATATCGGAGTGTTACAGTGAGGGGTGTGGGGTATATCAGAGTGTTACAGTGAGGGGTGTGGGATATATCAGAGTGTTACAGTGAGGGGTGTGGGATATATCAGAGTGTTACAGTGAGGGTTGAGAAATATATAAGAGTGTTACAGAGAGGGGTGTGGGATATATCAGAGTGTTACAGTGAGGGTTGAGAAATATATAAGAGTGTTACAGAGAGAGGTGTGGGGTATATCCGAGTAATAAAGTGAGGGGTGTGGGATATATCAGAGTGTTACAGTGAGGGGTGTGGGGTATATCAGAGTGTTACAGTGAGGGTTGAGAAATATATAAGAGTGTTACAGAGAGGGGTGTGGGGTATATCAGAGTAATACAGTGAGGGGTGTGGGATATATCAGAGCGTTACAGTGAGGGGTGTGGGGTATATCAGAGTGTTACAGTGAGTGGTGTGGGATATATCAGAGTTTTACAGTGAGGGGTGTGGGGTATATCAGAGTGTTACAGTGAGTGGTGTGGGATATATCAGAGTGTAACAGTGAGGGGTGTGGGATATATCAGAGTGTTACAGTGAGGGGTGTAGGATATATCAGAGTGTTACAGTGAGGGGTGTGGGATATATCAGAGTGTTGCAGTGAGGGGTGTGGCATATATCAGAGTGTTACGGTGAGGCTTGTGGGATATATCATGGTGTTACAGTGAGGGGAGTGGGATATATCAGAGTGTTACAGTGAGGGGTGTGGGATATATCAGAGTGTTACAGTGAGGGGTGTGGGGTATATCAGAGTGTTACAGTGAGGGGTGTGGTGTATATCAGAGTGTTGCAGTGAGGGGTGTGGGATATATCAGAGTGTTACAGTGAGGGGTGTGGGATATTTCACAGTGTTACAGTGAGGGGTGTGGGATATATCAGAATGTTACAGTGAGGGTTGCAGGTTATATCTGTGTGTTACAGTGAGGGGTGTGGGATATACCAGAGTGTTACAGTGAGGGGTGTGGGATATATCAGAGTGTTGCAGTGAGGGGTGTGGCATATATCAGAGTGTTACAGTGAGGCTTGTGGGATATATCATGGTGTTACAGTGAGGGGTGTGGGATATATCAGAGTGTTACAGTGAGGGGTGTGGGATATATCAGAGTGTTACAGTGAGGGGTGTGGGGTATATCAGAGTGTTACAGTGAGGGGTGTGGTGTATATCAGAGTGTTGCAGTGAGGGGTGTGGGATATATCAGAGTGATACAGTGAGGGGTGTGGGATATTTCACAGTGTAACAGTGAGGGGTGTGGGATATATCAGAATGTTACAGTGAGGGGTGTGCGATATATCACAGTGTTACAGTGAGGGTTGCAGGTTATATCTGTGTGTTACAGTGAGGGGTGTGGGATATACCAGAGTGTTACAGTGAGGGGTGTGGGTTATATCAGAGTGTTACAGTGAGGGGTGTGGGATATATCAGAGTGTTACAGAGAGATGTGTGGGGTATATCAGAGTGTAACAGTGAGGGGTGTGGGATATATCACAGTGTTACAGTGAGGGTTGCAGGTTATATCTGTGTGTTACAGTGAGGGGTGTGGGATACACCGGAGTGTTACAGTGAGGGGTGTGGGTTATATCAGAGTGTTACAGTGAGGGGTGTGCGGTATATCAGTGTTACAGTGAGGGGTGTGGGATATATCAGAGTGTTACAGTGAGGGGTGTGGGATATATCAGAGTGTTACAGTGAGGGGTGTGGGATATATCAGAGTGTTACAGTGAGGGGTGTGGGGTATATCAGAGTGTCACAGTGAGGGTTGTGGGGTATATCAGAGTGTTACAGTGAGGGGTGTGGGATATATCAGAGTGTTACAGTGAGGGGTGTGGGGTATATCAGAGTGTTACAGTGAGGGGTGTGGGTTATATCAGAGTGTTACAGTGAGGGGTGTGCGGTATATCAGTGTTACAGTGAGGGGTGTGGGGTATATCAGAGTGTTACAGTGAGGGGTGTGGGATATATCAGAGTGTTACAGTGAGGGGTGTGGGGTATATCAGAGTGTTACAGTGAGGGGTGTGGGATATATCAGAGTATAAAAGTGAGGGGTGTGGGGTATATCAGAGTGTTACAGTGAGGGGTGTGGGGTATATCAGAGTGTTACAGTGAGGGGTGTGGGATATATCAGAGTGTTACAGTGAGGGGTGTGGGGTATATCAGAGTGTTACAGTGAGGGGTGTGGGATATATCAGAGTGTTACAGTGAGGGGTGTGGGGTATATCAGAGTGTTACAGTGAGGGGTGTGGGGTATATCAGAGTATTACAGTGAGGGGTGTGGGATATATCAGAGTGTTACAGTGAGGGGTGTGGGGTATATCAGAGTGTTACAGTGAGGGGTGTGGGATATATCAGAGTGTTACAGTGAGGGGTGTGGGATATATCAGACTGTTACAGTGAGGGTTTAGAAATATATAAGAGTGTTACAGAGTGGGGTGTGGGATATATCAGAGTGTTACAGTGAGTGGTGTGGGGTATATCAGAGTGTTACAGTGAGGGGTGTGGGGTATATCAGAGTGTTACAGTGAGGGATGTGGGGTATATCAGAGTGTTACAGTGAGGGGTGTGGGATATATCAGAGTGTTACAGTGAGGGGTGTGGGATATATCAGAGTGTTACAGTGAGGGGTGTGGGGTATATCAGAGTGTTACAGTCAGGGGTGTGGGATATATCAGAGTGTTAGAGTGAGGAGTGTTGGATATATCGGAGTTTTACAGTGAGGGGTGTGGGGTATATCAGAGTGTTACAGTGAGGGGTGTGGGGTATATCAGAGTGTCACAGTGAGGGTTGTGGGGTATATCAGAGTGTTACAGTGAGGGGTGTGGGATATATCAGAGTGTTACAGTGAGGGGTGTGGGGTATATCAGAGTGTTACAGTGAGGGGTGTGGGTTATATCAGAGTGTTACAGTGAGGGGTGTGCGGTATATCAGTGTTACAGTGAGGGGTGTGGGGTATATCAGAGTGTTACAGTGAGGGGTGTGGGGTATATCAGAGTGTTACAGTGAGGGGTGTGCGGTATATCAGTGTTACAGTGAGGGGTGTGGGGTATATCAGAGTGTTACAGTGAGGGGTGTGGGTTATATCAGAGTGTTACAGTGAGGGGTGTGCGGTATATCAGTGTTACAGTGAGGGGTGTGGGGTATATCAGAGTGATACAGTGAGGGGTGTGGGGTATATCAGAGTGTTACAGTGAGGGGTGTGCGGTATATCAGTGTTACAGTGAGGGGTGTGGGGTATATCAGAGTGTTACAGTGAGGGGTGTGGGGTATATCAGAGTGTTACAGTGAGGGGTGTGGGATATATCAGAGTGTTACAGTGAGGGGTGTGGGGTATATCAGAGTGTTATAGTGAGGGGTGTGGGATATATCAGAGTGTTACAGTGAGGGGTGTGGGGTATATCAGAGTGTTACAGTGAGGGGTGTGGGGTATATCAGAGTGTTACAGTGAGGGGTGTGGGATATATCAGAGTGTTACAGTGAGGGGTGTGGGGTATATCAGAGTGTTACAGTGAGCGGTGTTGGGTATATTAGAGTGTTACAGTGAGGGGTGTGGGATATATCAGAGTGTTACAGTGAGGGGTGTGGGGTATATCAGAGTGTTACAGTGAGGGGTGTGGGATATATCAGAGTGTTACAGTGAGGGGTGTGGGATATATCAGAGTGTTACAGTGAGGGTTTAGAAATATATAAGAGTGTTACAGAGAGGGGTGTGGGATATATCAGAGTGTTACAGTGAGTGGTGTGGGGTATATCAGAGTGTTACAGTGAGTGGTGTGGGGTATATCAGAGTGTTACAGTGAGGCGTGTGGGGTATATCAGAGTGTTACAGTGAGGGGTGTGGGATATATCAGCGTGTTACAGTGAGGGGTGTGGGATATATCAGAGTGTTACAGTGAGGGGTGTGGGGTATATCAGAGTGTTACAGTCAGGGGTGTGGGATATATCAGAGTGTTACAGTGAGGGGTGTTGGATATATCGGAGTGTTACAGTGAGGGGTGTGGGGTATATCAGAGTGTTACAGTGAGGGGTGTGGGATATATCAGAGTGTTACAGTGAGGGGTGTGGGATATATCAGAGTGTTACAGTGAGGGTTGAGAAATATATAAGAGTGTTACAGAGAGGGGTGTGGGGTATATCCGAGTAATAAAGTGAGGGGTGTGGGATATATCAGAGTGTTACAGTGAGGGGTGTGGGGTATATCCGTGTAATAAAGTGAGGGGTGTGGGATATATCAGAGTGTTACAGTGAGGGGTGTGGGGTATATCAGAGTGTTACAGTGAGGGTTGAGAAATATATAAGAGTGTTACAGAGAGGGGTGTGGGGTATATCAGAGTAATACAGTGAGGCTTGTGGGATATATCGGAGTGTTACAGTGAGGGGTGTGGTGTATATCAGAGTGTTACAGTGAGTGGTGTGGGATATATCAGAGTGTTACAGTGAGGGGTGTGGGATATATCAGAGTGTTACAGTGAGGGGTGTGGGATTTATCAGAGTGTTACAGTGAGGGGTGTGGGAAATATCAGTGTGTTACAGTGAGGGGTGTGGGATATATCAGTGTGTTACAGTGAGGGGTGTGGGATATATCAGAGTGTTACAGTGAGGGGTGTGGGATATATCAGAGTGTTACAGTGAGGGATGAGGGATATATAAGAGGGTTACAGTGAGGTCAGCGTGGTATATCAGAGTTTTACAGTGAGGGGTGTGGTGTATATCAAAGTGTTACAGTGAGGGGTGTGGGGTATATAAGAGTGTCACAGTGAGGGGTATGGGATATATCAGCGTGTTACAGTGAGGGGTGTGGGATATATCAGAGTGTTACAGTGAGGGGTGTGGGTTATATCAGAGTGTTACAGTGAGGGGTGTGGGGTATATCAGAGTGTTACAGTGAGGGGTGTGGGATATATCAGAGTGTTACAGTGAGGGGTGTGGGGTATATCAGAGAGTTACAGTGAGGGGTGTGGGATATATCAGAGTGTTACAGTGAGGGGTGTGGGATATATCAGAGTGTTACAGTGAGGGGTGTTGGATATATCGGAGTGTTACAGTGAGGGGTGTGGGGTATATCAGAGTGTTACAGTGAGGGGTGTGGGATATATCAGAGTGTTACAGTGAGGGGTGTGGGATATATCAGAGTGTTACAGTGAGGGTTGAGAAATATATAAGAGTGTTACAGAGAGGGGTGTGGGATATATCAGAGTGTTACAGTGAGGGTTGAGAAATATATAAGAGTGTTACAGAGAGGGGTGTGGGGTATATCCGAGTAATAAAGTGAGGGGTGTGGGATATATCAGAGTGTTACAGTGAGGGGTGTGGGGTATATCAGAGTGTTACAGTGAGGGTTGAGAAATATATAAGAGTGTTACAGAGAGGGGTGTGGGGTATATCAGAGTAATACAGTTAGGCATGTGGGATATATCAGAGTGTTACAGTGAGGGGTGTGGGGTATATCAGAGTGTTACAGTGAGTGGTGTGGGATATATCAGAGTGTTACAGTGAGGGGTGTGGGGTATATCAGAGTGTTACAGTGAGTGGTGTGGGATATATCAGAGTTTTACAGTGAGGGGTGTGGGGTATATCAGAGTGTTACAGTGAGTGGTGTGGGATATATCAGAGTGTTACAGTGAGGGGTGTGGGGTATATCAGAGTGTTTCAGTGAGTGGTGTGGGATATATCAGAGTGTAACAGTGAGGGGTGTGGGATATATCAGAGTGTTACAGTGAGGGGTGTAGGATATATCAGAGTGTTACAGTGAGGGGTGTGGGATATATCAGAGTGTTGCAGTGAGGGGTGTGGCATATATCAGAGTGTTACAGTGAGGCATGTGGGATATATCATGGTGTTACAGTGAGGGGTGTGGGATATATCAGAGTGTTACAGTGATGGGTGTGGGATATATCAGAGTGTTACAGTGAGGGGTGTGGGGTATATCAGAGTGTTACAGTGAGGGGTGTGGTGTATATCAGAGTGTTGCAGTGAGGGGTGTGGGATATATCAGAGTGTTACAGTGAGGGGTGTGGGATATTTCACAGTGTAACAGTGAGGGGTGTGGGATATATCAGAATGTTACAGTGAGGGGTGTGCGATATATCACAGTGTTACAGTGAGGGTTGCAGGTTATATCTGTGTGTTACAGTGAGGGGTGTGGGATATACCAGAGTGTTACAGTGAGGGGTGTGGGTTATATCAGAGTGTTACAGTGAGGGGTGTGGGATATATCAGAGTGTTACAGAGAGATGTGTGGGGTATATCAGAGTGTAACAGTGAGGGGTGTGGGATATATCACAGTGTTACAGTGAGGGTTGCAGGTTATATCTGTGTGTTACAGTGAGGGGTGTGGGATACACCGGAGTGTTACAGTGAGGGGTGTGGGTTATATCAGAGTGTTACAGTGAGGTGTGTGCGGTATATCAGTGTTACAGTGAGGGGTGTGGGATATATCAGAGTGTTACAGTGAGGGGTGTGGGGTATATAAGAGTGTTACAGTGAGGGGTGTGGGATATATCAGAGTGTTACAGTGAGGGGTGTGGGGTATATCAGAGTGTTACAGTGAGGGGTGTGGGATATATCAGAGTGTTACAGTGAGGGATGTGGGGTATATCAGAGTGTCACAGTGAGGGTTGTGGGGTATATCAGAGTGTTACAGTGAGGGGTGTGGGATATATCAGAGTGTTACAGTGAGGGGTGTGGGGTATATCAGTGTGTTACAGTGAGGGGTGTGGGTTATATCAGAGTGTTACAGTGAGGGGTGTGCGGTATATCAGTGTTACAGTGAGGGGTGTGGGGTATATCAGAGTGTTACAGTGAGGGGTGTGGGATATATCAGAGTGTTACAGTGAGGGGTGTGGGGTATATCAGAGTGTTACAGTGAGGGGTGTGGGATATATCAGAGTGTTACAGTGAGGGGTGTGGGGTATATCAGAGTGTTACAGTGAGGGGTGTGGGATATATCAGAGTGTTACAGTGAGGGGTGTGGGGTATATCAGAGTGTTACAGTGAGGGGTGTGGGGTATATCAGAGTGTTACAGTGAGGGGTGTGGGATATATCAGAGTGTTACAGTGAGGGGTGTGGGATATATCAGAGTGTTACAGTGAGGGTTGAGAAATATATAAGAGTGTTACAGAGAGGGGTGTGGGATATATCAGAGTGTTACAGTGAGGGTTGAGAAATATATAAGAGTGTTACAGAGAGGGGTGTGGGGTATATCCGAGTAATAAAGTGAGGGGTGTGGGATATATCAGAGTGTTACAGTGAGGGGTGTGGGGTATATCAGAGTGTTACAGTGAGGGTTGAGAAATATATAAGAGTGTTACAGAGAGGGGTGTGGGGTATATCAGAGTAATACAGTGAGGCTTGTGGGATATATCAGAGTGTTACAGTGAGGGGTGTGGGGTATATCAGAGTGTTACAGTGAGTGGTGTGGGATATATCAGAGTGTTACAGTGAGGGTTGTGGGGTATATCAGAGTGTTACAGTGAGTGGTGTGGGATATATCAGAGTTTTACAGTGAGGGGTGTGGCATATATCAGAGTGTTACAGTGAGGCTTGTGGGATATATCATGGTGTTACAGTGATGGGTGTGGGATATATCAGAGTGTTACAGTGAGGGGTGTGGGATATATCAGAGTGTTACCGTGAGGGGTGTGGGGTATATCAGAGTGTTACAGTGAGGGGTGTGGGATATATCAGAGTGTTACAGTGAGGGGTGTGGGTTATATCAGAGTGTTACAGTGAGGGGTGTGGGATATATCAGAGTGTTACAGAGAGATGTGTGGGGTATATCAGAGTGTAACAGTGAGGGGTGTGAGATATATCACAGTGTTACAGTGAGGGTTGCAGGTTATATCTGTGTGTTACAGTGAGGGGTGTGGGATACACCGGAGTGTTACAGTGAGGGGTGTGGGTTATATCAGAGTGTTACAGTGAGGGGTGTGCGGTATATCAGTGTTACAGTGAGGGGTGTGGGATATATCAGAGTGTTACAGTGAGGGGTGTGGGGTATATCAGAGTGTTACAGTGAGGGGTGTGGGATATATCAGAGTGTTACAGTGAGGGGTGTGGGGTATATCAGAGTGTTACAGTGAGGGGTGTGGGGTATATCAGAGTGTTACAGTGAGGGGTGTGGGATATATCAGAGTGTTACAGTGAGGGGTGTGGGATATATCAGAGTGTTACAGTGAGGGTTGAGAAATATATAAGAGTGTTACAGAGAGGGGTGTGGGGTATATCCGAGTAATAAAGTGAGGGGTGTGGGATATATCAGAGTGTTACAGTGAGGGGTGTGGGGTATATCAGAGTGTTACAGTGAGGGTTGAGAAATATATAAGAGTGTTACAGAGAGGGGTGTGGGGTATATCAGAGTAATACAGTGAGGCTTGTGGGATATATCAGAGTGTTACAGTGAGGGGTGTGGGGTATATCAGAGTGTTACAGTGAGTGGTGTGGGATATATCAGAGTGTTACAGTGAGGGGTGTGGGCTATATCAGAGTGTTACAGTGAGGGGTGTGGGATTTAGCAGAGTGTTACAGTGAGGGGTGTGGGATATATCAGTGTGTTACAGTGAGGGGTGTGGGATATATCAGTGTGTTACAGTGAGGGGTGTGGGATATATCAGAGTGTTACAGTGAGGGGTGTGGGATATATCAGAGTGTTACAGTGAGGGATGAGGGATATATAAGAGGGTTACAGTGAGGTCAGCGTGGTATATCAGAGTTTTACAGTGAGGGGTGTGGTGTATATCAAAGTGTTACAGTGAGGGGTGTGGGGTATATCAGAGTGTCACTGTGAGGGGTATGGGATATATCAGCGTGTTACAGTGAGGGGTGTGGGATATATCAGAGTGTTACAGTGAGGGGTGTGGGTTATATCAGAGTGTTACAGTGAGGGGTGTGGGGTATATCAGAGTGTTACAGTGAGGGGTGTGGGATATATCAGAGTGTTACAGTGAGGGGTGTGGGGTATATCAGAGAGTTACAGTGAGGGGTGTGGGATATATCAGAGTGTTACAGTGAGGGGTGTGGGATATATCAGAGTGTTACAGTGAGGGGTGTGGGGTATATCAGAGTGTTACAGTGAGGGGTGAGGGGTATATCAGAGTGTTACAGTGAGGGGTGTGGGATATATCAGAGTGTTACAGTGAGGGGTGTTGGATATATCGGAGTGTTACAGTGAGGGGTGTGGGGTATATCAGAGTGTTACAGTGAGGGGTGTGGGATATATCAGAGTGTTACAGTGAGGGGTGTGGGATATATCAGAGTGTTACAGTGAGGGTTGAGAAATATATAAGAGTGTTACAGAGAGGGGTGTGGGATATATCAGAGTGTTACAGTGAGGGTTGAGAAATATATAAGAGTGTTACAGAGAGAGGTGTGGGGTATATCCGAGTAATAAAGTGAGGGGTGTGGGATATATCAGAGTGTTACAGTGAGGGGTGTGGGGTATATCAGAGTGTTACAGTGAGGGTTGAGAAATATATAAGAGTGTTACAGAGAGGGGTGTGGGGTATATCAGAGTAATACAGTGAGGGGTGTGGGATATATCAGAGTGTTACAGTGAGGGGTGTGGGGTATATCAGAGTGTTACAGTGAGTGGTGTGGGATATATCAGAGTTTTACAGTGAGGGGTGTGGGGTATATCAGAGTGTTACAGTGAGTGGTGTGGGATATATCAGAGTGTAACAGTGAGGGGTGTGGGATATATCAGAGTGTTACAGTGAGGGGTGTAGGATATATCAGAGTGTTACAGTGAGGGGTGTGGGATATATCAGAGTGTTGCAGTGAGGGGTGTGGCATATATCAGAGTGTTACGGTGAGGCTTGTGGGATATATCATGGTGTTACAGTGAGGGGAGTGGGATATATCAGAGTGTTACAGTGAGGGGTGTGGGATATATCAGAGTGTTACAGTGAGGGGTGTGGGGTATATCAGAGTGTTACAGTGAGGGGTGTGGTGTATATCAGAGTGTTGCAGTGAGGGGTGTGGGATATATCAGAGTGTTACAGTGAGGGGTGTGGGATATTTCACAGTGTTACAGTGAGGGGTGTGGGATATATCAGAATGTTACAGTGAGGGGTGTGGGATATATCATGGTGTTACAGTGAGGGGTGTGGGATATATCACAGTGTTACAGTGAGGGTTGCAGGTTATATCTGTGTGTTACAGTGAGGGGTGTGGGATATACCAGAGTGTTACAGTGAGGGGTGTGGGATATATCAGAGTGTTGCAGTGAGGGGTGTGGCATATATCAGAGTGTTACAGTGAGGCTTGTGGGATATATCATGGTGTTACAGTGAGGGGTGTGGGATATATCAGAGTGTTACAGTGAGGGGTGTGGGATATATCAGAGTGTTACAGTGAGGGGTGTGGGGTATATCAGAGTGTTACAGTGAGGGGTGTGGTGTATATCAGAGTGTTGCAGTGAGGGGTGTGGGATATATCAGAGTGATACAGTGAGGGGTGTGGGATATTTCACAGTGTAACAGTGAGGGGTGTGGGATATATCAGAATGTTACAGTGAGGGGTGTGCGATATATCACAGTGTTACAGTGAGGGTTGCAGGTTATATCTGTGTGTTACAGTGAGGGGTGTGGGATATACCAGAGTGTTACAGTGAGGGGTGTGGGTTATATCAGAGTGTTACAGTGAGGGGTGTTGGATATATCAGAGTGTTACAGAGAGATGTGTGGGGTATATCAGAGTGTAACAGTGAGGGGTGTGGGATATATCACAGTGTTACAGTGAGGGTTGCAGGTTATATCTGTGTGTTACAGTGAGGGGTGTGGGATACACCGGAGTGTTACAGTGAGGGGTGTGGGTTATATCAGAGTGTTACAGTGAGGGGTGTGCGGTATATCAGTGTTACAGTGAGGGGTGTGGGATATATCAGAGTGTTACAGTGAGGGGTGTGGGATATATCAGAGTGTTACAGTGAGGGGTGTGGGATATATCAGAGTGTTACAGTGAGGGGTGTGGGGTATATCAGAGTGTCACAGTGAGGGTTGTGGGGTATATCAGAGTGTTACAGTGAGGGGTGTGGGATATATCAGAGTGTTACAGTGAGGGGTGTGGGGTATATCAGAGTGTTACAGTGAGGGGTGTGGGATATATCAGAGTGTTACAGTGAGGGGTGTGGGATATATCAGAGTGTTACAGTGAGGGGTGTGGGGTATATCAGAGTGTCACAGTGAGGGTTGTGGGGTATATCAGAGTGTTACAGTGAGGGGTGTGGGATATATCAGAGTGTTACAGTGAGGGGTGTGGGGTATATCAGAGTGTTACAGTGAGGGGTGTGGGTTATATCAGAGTGTTACAGTGAGGGGTGTGCGGTATATCAGTGTTACAGTGAGGGGTGTGGGGTATATCAGAGTGTTACAGTGAGGGGTGTGGGATATATCAGAGTGTTACAGTGAGGGGTGTGGGGTATATCAGAGTGTTACAGTGAGGGGTGTGGGATATATCAGAGTGTTACAGTGAGGGGTGTGGGGTATATCAGAGTGTTACAGTGAGGGGTGTGGGATATATCAGAGTGTTACAGTGAGGGGTGTGGGGTATATCAGAGTGTTACAGTGAGGGGTGTGGGGTATATCAGAGTATTACAGTGAGGGGTGTGGGATATATCAGAGTGTTACAGTGAGGGGTGTGGGGTATATCAGAGTGTTACAGTGAGGGGTGTGGGATATATCAGAGTGTTACAGTGAGGGGTGTGGGATATATCAGACTGTTACAGTGAGGGTTTAGAAATATATAAGAGTGTTACAGAGTGGGGTGTGGGATATATCAGAGTGTTACAGTGAGTGGTGTGGGGTATATCAGAGTGTTACAGTGAGGGGTGTGGGGTATATCAGAGTGTTACAGTGAGGGGTGTGGGGTATATCAGAGTGTTACAGTGAGGGGTGTGGGATATATCAGAGTGTTAGAGTGAGGGGTGTTGGATATATCGGAGTTTTACAGTGAGGGGTGTGGGGTATATCAGAGTGTTACAGTGAGGGGTGTGGGGTATATCAGAGTGTCACAGTGAGGGTTGTGGGGTATATCAGAGTGTTACAGTGAGGGGTGTGGGATATATCAGAGTGTTACAGTGAGGGGTGTGGGGTATATCAGAGTGTTACAGTGAGGGGTGTGGGTTATATCAGAGTGTTACAGTGAGGGGTGTGCGGTATATCAGTGTTACAGTGAGGGGTGTGGGGTATATCAGAGTGTTACAGTGAGGGGTGTGGGGTATATCAGAGTGTTACAGTGAGGGGTGTGCGGTATATCAGTGTTACAGTGAGGGGTGTGGGGTATATCAGAGTGTTACAGTGAGGGGTGTGGGTTATATCAGAGTGTTACAGTGAGGGGTGTGCGGTATATCAGTGTTACAGTGAGGGGTGTGGGGTATATCAGAGTGTTACAGTGAGGGGTGTGGGGTATATCAGAGTGTTACAGTGAGGGGTGTGCGGTATATCAGTGTTACAGTGAGGGGTGTGGGGTATATCAGAGTGTTACAGTGAGGGGTGTGGGGTATATCAGAGTGTTACAGTGAGGGGTGTGGGATATATCAGAGTGTTACAGTGAGGGGTGTGGGGTATATCAGAGTGTTATAGTGAGGGGTGTGGGATATATCAGAGTGTTACAGTGAGGGGTGTGGGGTATATCAGAGTGTTACA
Source organism: Cetorhinus maximus (assembly GCF_964194155.1). Lineage (NCBI taxonomy): Eukaryota > Metazoa > Chordata > Chondrichthyes > Lamniformes > Cetorhinidae > Cetorhinus > Cetorhinus maximus. The sequence goes on from NW_027597596.1 coordinate 45,537, forward strand.
GTGAGGGGTGTGGGGTATATCAGAGTGTTACAGTGAGGGGTGTGGGATATATCAGAGTGTTACAGTGAGGGGTGTGGGGTATATCAGAGTGTTACAGTGAGGGGTGTGGGATATATCAGAGTGTTACAGTGAGGGGTGTGGGATATATCAGAGTGTTACAGTGAGGGTTTAGAAATATATAAGAGTGTTACAGAGAGGGGTGTGGGATATATCAGAGTGTTACAGTGAGTGGTGTGGGGTATATCAGAGTGTTACAGTGAGGGGTGTGGGGTATATCAGAGTGTTACAGTGAGGGGTGTGGGGTATATCAGAGTGTTACAGTGAGGGGTGTGGGATATATCAGAGTGTTACAGTGAGGGGTGTGGGATATATCAGAGTGTTACAGTGAGGGGTGTGGGGTATATCAGAGTGTTACAGTGAGGGGTGTGGGGTATATCAGAGTGTTACAGTGAGGGGTGTGGGATATATCAGAGTGTTACAGTGAGGGGTGTGGGATATATCAGAGTGTTACAGTGAGGGGTGTGCGATATATCAGAGTGTTACAGTGAGGGTTGAGAAATATATAAGAGTGTTACAGAGAGGGGTGTGGGATATATCAGAGTGTTACAGTGAGGGTTGAGAAATATATAAGAGTGTTACAGAGAGGGGTGTGGGGTATATCCGAGTAATAAAGTGAGGGGTGTGGGATATATCGGAGTGTTACAGTGAGGGGTGTGGGGTATATCAGAGTGTTACAGTGAGGGTTGAGAAATATATAAGAGTGTTACAGAGAGGGGTGTGGGGTATATCAGAGTAATACAGTGAGGCTTGTGGGATATATCAGAGTGTTACAGTGAGGGGTGTGGGGTATATCAGAGTGTTACAGTGAGTGGTGTGGGATATATCAGAGTGTTACAGTGAGGGGTGTGGGGTATATCAGAGTGTTACAGTGAGTGGTGTGGGATATATCAGAGTTTTACAGTGAGGGGTGTGGGGTATATCAGAGTGTTACAGTGAGTGGTGTGGGATATATCAGAGTGTTACAGTGAGGGGTGTGGGGTATATCAGAGTGTTACAGTGAGGGGTGTGGGGTATATCAGAGTGTTACAGTGAGGGGTGTAGGATATATCAGAGTGTTACAGTGAGGGGTGTGGGATATATCAGAGTGTTGCAGTGAGGGGTGTGGCATATATCAGAGTGTTACAGTGAGGCTTGTGGGATATATCATGGTGTTACAGTGAGGGGTGTGGGATATATCAGAGTGTTACAGTGAGGGGTGTGGGATATATCAGAGTGTTACAGTGAGGGGTGTGGGGTATATCAAAGTGTTACAGTGAGGGGTGTGGTGTATATCAGAGTGTTACAGTGAGGGGTGTGGGATATTTCACAGTGTTACAGTGAGGGGTGTGGGATATATCAGAATGTTACAGTGAGGAGTGTGCGATATATCACAGTGTTACAGTGAGGGTTGCAGGTTATATCTGTGTGTTACAGTGAGGGGTGTGGGGTATATCAGAGTGTTACAGTGAGGGGTGTGGGGTATATCAGAGTGTTACAGTGAGGGGTGTGGGATATACCAGAGTGTTACAGTGAGGGGTGTGGGTTATATCAGAGTGTTACAGTGAGGGGTGTGGGATATATCAGAGTGTTACAGAGAGATGTGTGGGGTATATCAGAGTGTAACAGTGAGGGGTGTGGGATATATCACAGTGTTACAGTGAGGGTTGCAGGTTATATCTGTGTGTTACAGTGAGGGGTGTGGGATACACCGGAGTGTTACAGTGAGGGGTGTGGGTTATATCAGAGTGTTACAGTGAGGGGTGTGCGGTATATCAGTGTTACAGTGAGGGGTGTGGGATTTATCAGAGTGTTACAGTGAGGGGTGTGGGGTATATCAGAGTGTTACAGTGAGGGGTGTGGGATATATCAGAGTGTTACAGTGAGGGGTGTGGGGTATATCAGAGTGTTACAGTGAGGGGTGTGGGATATATCAGAGTGTTACAGTGAGGGGTGTGGGGTATATCAGAGTGTCACAGTGAGGGTTGTGGGGTATATCAGAGTGTTACATTGAGGGGTGTGGGATATATCAGAGTGTTACAGTGAGGGGTGTGGGGTATATCAGAGTGTTACAGTGAGGGGTGTGGGTTATATCAGAGTGTTACAGTGAGGGGTGTGAGGTATATCAGTGTTACAGTGAGGGGTGTGGGGTATATCAGAGTGTTACAGTGAGGGGTGTGGGATATATCAGAGTGTTACAGTGAGGGGTGTGGGGTATATCAGAGTGTTACAGTGAGGGGTGTGGGATATATCTAAGTGTTACAGTGAGGGGTGTGGGGTATATCAGAGTGTTACAGTGAGGGGTGTGGGATATATCAGAGTGTTACAGTGAGGGGTGTGGGGTATATCAGAGTGTTACAGTGAGGGGTGTGGGGTATATCAGAGTGTTACAGTGAGGGGTGTGGGATATATCAGAGTGTTACAGTGAGGGGTGTGGGGTATATCAGAGTGTTACATTGAGGGGTGTGGGATACATCAGAGTGTTACAGTGAGGGGTGTGGGATATATCAGAGTGTTACAGTGAGGGTTTAGAAATATATATGAGTGTTACAGAGAGGGGTGTGGGATATATCAGAGTGTTACAGTGAGTGGTGTGGGGTATATCAGAGTGTTACAGTGAGGGGTGTGGGGTATATCAGAGTGTTACAGTGAGGGGTGTGGGGTATATCAGAGTGTTACAGTGAGGGGTGTGGATTATATCAGTGTGTTACAGTGAGGGGTGTGGGATATATCAGTGTGTTACAGTGAGAGGTATGGGGTATATCAGAGTGTTACAGTGAGGGGTGTGGGGTATATCAGAGTGTTACAGTGAGGGGTGTGGGATATATCAGAGTGTTACAGTGAGGGGTGTGGGATATATCAGAGTGTTACAGTGAGGGGTGTGGGATATATCAGAGTGTTACAGTGAGGGGTGTGGGGTATATCAGAGTGTTACAGTGAGGGGTGTGGTGTATATCAGATTGTTACAGTGATGGGTGTGGGATATATCAGAATGTTACAGTGAGGGGTGTGGGGTATATCAGTGTGTTACAGTGAGGGGTGTGGGATATATCAGTGTGTTACAGTGAGGGGTGTGGGATATATCAGGGTGTTACAGTGAGGGGTGTGGGGTATATCAGAGTGTTACAGTGAGGGGTGTGGGTTATATCAGAGTGTTACAGTGAGGGGTGTGGGATATATCAGAGTGTTACAGTGAGGGGTGTGGGGTATATCAGAGTTTTACAGTGAGGGGTGTGGTGTATATCAGAGTGTTACAGTGAGGGGTGTGGGATATATCAGAGTGTTACAGTGAGGGGTGTGGGATATATCAGAATGTTACAGTGAGGGGTGTGGGGTATATCAGAGTGTAACAGTGAGGTGTGTGGGGTATATCAGAGTGTTACAGTGAGGGGTGTGGGGTATATCAGAGTGTTACAGTGAGGGGTGTGGGATATATCAGAGTGTTACAGTGAGGGGTGTGGGATATATCAGAGTGTTACAGTGAGGGGTGTGGGGTATATCAGAGTGTAACAGTGAGGGGTGTGGGGTATATCAGAGTGTTACAGTGAGGGGTGTGGGATATATCAGAGTGTTACAGTGAGGGGTGTGGGGTATATCAGAGTGTTACAGTGAGGGGTGTGGGATATATCAGAGTGTTACAGTGAGGGGTGTGGGGTATATCAGAGTGTTACAGTGAGGGGTGTGGGATATATCAGAGTGTTACAGTGAGAGGTGTGGGATATATCAGAGTGTTACAGTGAGGGGTGTGGGATATATCAGAGTGTTACAGTGAGGGGTGTGGGATATATCAGAGTGTTACAGTGAGGGTTGAGAAATATAAAAGAGTGTTACAGAGAGGGGTGTGGGGTATATCAGAGTAATAAAGTGAGGGGTGTGGGATATATCAGAGTGTTACAGTGAGGGGTGTGGGATATTTCAGAGTGTTACAGTGAGGGGTGTGGGATATATCAGAGTGTTACAGTGAGGGGTGTGGGGTATATCAGAGAGTCTTACAGTGAGGGGTGTGGGATATATCAGAGTGTTACAGTGAGGGGTGTGGGATATATCAGACTGTTACAGTGAGTGGTGTGGGATATATCAGTGTGTTACAGTGAGGGGTGTGGCATATATCGGAGTGTTACAGTGAGGGGTGTGGGATATATCAGTGTGTTACAGTGAGGGGTGTGGGATATATCGGACTGTTACAGTGAGGGGTGTGGGATATATCAGTGTGTTACAGTGAGGGGTGTGGGATTTATCAGAGTGTTACAGTGAGGGGTGTGGGATATATCAGTGTGTTACAGTGAGAGGTTTGGGGTATATCAGAGTGTTACAGTGAGGGGTGTGGGGTATATCAGAGTGTTACAGTGAGGGGTGTGGTGTATATCAGATTGTTACAGTGAGGGGTGTGGGGTATATCAGAGTGTTACAGTGAGGGGTGTGGGGTATATCAGAGTTTTACAGTGAGGGGTGTGGTGTATATCAAAGTGTTACAGTGAGGGGTGTGGGATATATCAGTGTGTTACAGTGAGGGGTGTGGGGTATATCAGCGTGTCACAGTGAGGGGTGTGGGATATATCAGCGTGTTACAGTGAGGGGTGTGGGATATATCAGAGTGTTACAGTGAGGGGTGTGGGATATATCAGAGTGTTACAGTGAGGGGTGTGGGGTATATCAGAGTGTTACAGTGAGGGGAGTGGGATATATCAGAGTGTTACAGTGAGGGGTGTGGGGTATATCAGAGAGTTACAGTGAGGGGTGTGGGATATATCAGAGTGTTACAGTGAGGGGTGTGGGATATATCAGAGTGTTACACTGAGGGGTGTGGGGTAGATCGGAGTGTTACCGTGAGGGGTGTGGGATATATCAGAGTGTTACAGTGAGGGGCGTGGGATATATCAGAGTGTTACAGTGAGGGGTGTGGGATATATCAGAATGCTACAGTGAGGTGTGTGGGATATATCAGAGTGTTGCAGTGAGGGGTGTGGGATATATCAGAGTGTTACAGTGAGAGGTTTGGGGTATATCAGAGTGTTACAGTGAGGGGTATATCAGAGTGTTACAGTGAGGGGTGTGGTGTATATCAGATTGTTACAGTGAGGGGTGTGGTATATATCAGAATGTTACAGTGAGGGGTGTGGGTTATATCAGTGTGTTACAGTGAGGGGTGTGGGATATATCAGTGTGTTACAGTGAGGGGTGTGGGATATATCAGTGTGTTACAGTGAGGGTTGTGGGATATATCAGAGTGTTACAGTGAGGGGTGTGGGATATATCAGAGTGTTACAGTGAGGGCTGAGGGATATATAAGAGGGTTACAGTGAGGTCAGCGTGGTATATCAGAGTTTTACAGTGAGAGGTGTGGTGTATATCAAAGTGTTACAGTGAGGGGTGTGGGGTATATCAGAGTGTCACAGTGAGGGGTGTGGGATATATCAGAGTGTTACAGTGAGGGGTGTGGGATATATCAGAGTGTTACAGTGAGGGGTGTGGGATATATCAGAATGTTACAGTGAGGGGTGTGGGGTATATCAGAGTGTTACAGTGATGGGTGTGGGGAATATCAGAGTGTTACAGTGAGGGGTGTGGGATATATCAGAGTGTTACAGTGAGGGGTGTGGGGTATATCAGAGTGTTACAGTGAGGGGTGTGGGATATATCAGAGTGTTACAGTGAGGGGTGTGGGGTATATCAGAGTGTTACAGTGAGGGGTGTGGGATATATCAGAGTGTTACAGTGAGGGGTGCGGGGTATATCAGAGTGTTACAGTGAGGGGTGCGGGATATATCAGAGTGTTACAGTGAGGGGTGTGGGATATATCAGAGTGTTACAGTGAGGGTTGAGAAATATATAAGAGTGTTACAGAGAGGGGTGTGGGATATATCAGAGTGTTACAGTGAGGGTTGAGAAATATATAAGAGTGTTACAGAGAGGGGTGTGGGGTATATCAGAGTAATAAAGTGAGGGGTGTGGGATATATCAGAGTGTTACAGTGAGGGGTGTGGGGTATATCAGAGTGTTACACTGAGGGTTGAGAAATATATAAGAGTGTTACAGAGAGGGGTTTGGGGTATATCAGAGAGTGTTACAGTGAGGGGTGTGGGGTATATCAGATTGTTACAGTGAGGGGTGTGGGGTATATCAGAGTGTTACAGTGAGGGGAGTGGGGTATAACAGTGTGTTACAGTCTGGGGTGTGGGGTATATCAGAGTGTTACAGTGACTGGTGTGGGGTATATCAGAGTGTTACAGTGAGGGGTGTGGGATATATCAGAATGTTACAGTGAGTGGTGTGGGATATATCAGAATGTTACAGTGAGGGGTGTGGGATATATCAGAGTGTTGCAGTGAGGGGTGTGGCATATATCAGAGTGTTACAGTGAGGGGTGTGGGATATATCATGGTGTTACATTGAGGGGTGTGGGATATATCAGAGTGTTACAGTGAGGTGTGTGGGGTATATCAGAGTGTTACAGTGAGGGGTGTGGGGTATATCAGAGTGTTACAGTGAGGGGTGTGGGGTATATCAGAGTGTTACAGTGAGGAGTGTGGGATATATCAGAGTGTTACAGTGAGGGGTGTGGGATATATCAGAGTGTTACAGTGAGGGGTGTGGGATTTATCAGAGTGTTACAGTGAGGGGTGTGGGATATATCAGTGTGTTACAGTGAGAGGTTTGGGGTATATCAGAGTGTTACAGTGAGGGGTGTGTGGTATATCAGAGTGTTACAGTGAGGGGTGTGGTGTATATCAGATTGTTACAGTGAGGGGTGTGGTATATATCAGATTGTTACAGTGAGGGTTGTGGGTTATATCAGTGTGTTACAGTCAGGGGTGTGGGATATATCAGTGTGTTACAGTGAGGGGTGTGGGATATATCAGTGTGTTACAGTGAGGGGTGTGGGATATATCAGAGTGTTGCAGTGAGGGGTGTGGGATATATCAGAGTGTTACAGTGTGGGGTTTGGGATATATAAGAATGTTACCGTGAGGGGTGTGGGATATATCAGAGTGTTACAGTGAGGGGTGTGGGATATATAAGAATGTTACAGTGAGAGGTTTGGGATATATCAGTGTGTTACAGTGAGGGGTGTGGGATATATCAGTGTGTTACAGTGAGAGGTTTGGGGTATATCAGAGTGTTACAGTGAATGGTGTGGGATATATCAGAGTGTTACAGTGAGGGGTGTGGGATATATCAGAGTGTTACAGTGAGCGGTGTGGGATATATCAGTGTGTTACAGTGAGAGGTTTGGGGTATATCAGAGTGTTACAGTGATGGGTGTGGGGTATATCAGAGTGTTACAGTGAGGGGTGTGGGGTGTATCAGAGTGTTACAGTGAGGGGTGTGGGGTGTATCAGAGTGTTACAGTGAGGGGTGTGGGATATATCAGTGTGTTACAGTGAGTGGTGTGGGATATATCAGAGTGTAACAGTGAGGGGTGTGGGATATATCAGTGTGTTACAGTGAGAGGTGTGGGATATATCAGAGTGTTACAGTGAGGTGTATGGGATATATCAGAGTGTTACAGTGAGGGCTGAGGGATATATAAGAGGGTTACAGTGAGGTCAGCGTGGTATATCAGAGTTTTACAGTGAGGGGTGTGGTGTATATCAGAGTGTTACAGTGAGGGGTGTGGGGTATATCAGAGTGTTACAGTGAGGGGTGTGGGATATATCAGAGTGTTACAGTGAGGGGTGTGGGGTATATCAGAGTGTTACAGTGAGGGGTGTGGGGTATATCAGAGTGTTACAGTGAGGGGTGTGGGGTATATCAGAGTGTTACAGTGAGGGGTGTGGGATATATCAGAGTGTTACAGTGAGGGGTGTGGGGTATATCAGAGTGTTACAGTGAGGGGTGTGGGATATATCAGAGTGTTACAGTGAGGGGTGTGGGGTATATCAGAGTGTTACACTGAGGGGTGTGGGATATATCAGAGTGTTACAGTGAGGGGTGTGGGGTATATCAGAGTGTTACTGTGAGGGGTGTGGGATATATCAGAGTGTTACAGTGAGGGGTGTGGGATATATCAGAGTGTTACAGTGAGGGTTTAGAAATATATAAGAGTGTTACAGAGAGGGGTGTGGGATATATCAGAGTGTTACAGTGAGTGGTGTGGGGTATATCAGAGTGTTACAGTGAGGGGTGTGGGGTATATCAGAGTGTTACAGTGAGGGGTGTGGGGTATATCAGAGTGTTACAGTGAGGGGTGTGGGATATATCAGAGTGTTACAGTGAGGGGTGTGGGATATATCAGAGTGTTACAGTGAGGGGTGTGGGGTATATCAGAGTGTTACAGTCAGGGGTGTGGGATATATCAGAGTGTTAGAGTGAGGGGTGTTGGATATATCGGAGTGTTACAGTGAGGGGTGTGGGGTATATCAGAGTGTTACAGTGAGGGGTGTGGGGTATATCAGAGTGTCACAGTGAGGGTTGTGGGGTATATCAGAGTGTTACAGTGAGGGGTGTGGGATATATCAGAGTGTTACAGTGAGGGGTGTGGGGTATATCAGAGTGTTACAGTGAGGGGTGTGGGTTATATCAGAGTGTTACAGTGAGGGGTGTGCGGTATATCAGTGTTACAGTGAGGGGTGTGGGGTATATCAGAGTGTTACAGTGAGGGGTGTGGGATATATCAGAGTGTTACAGTGAGGGGTGTGGGGTATATCAGAGTGTTACAGTGAGGGGTGTGGGATATATCAGATTGTTACAGTGAGGGGTGTGGGGTATATCAGAGTGTTACAGTGAGGGGTGTGGGATATATCAGAGTGTTACAGTGAGGGGTGTGGGGTATATCAGAGTTTTACAGTGAGGGGTGTGGGGTATATCAGAGTGTTACAGTGAGGGGTGTGGGATATATCAGAGTGTTACAGTGAGGGGTGTGGGGTATATCAGAGTGTTACAGTGAGGGGTGTGGGATATATCAGAGTGTTACAGTGAGGGGTGTGGGATATATCAGAGTGTTACAGTGAGGGTTTAGAAATATATAAGAGTCTTACAGAGAGGGGTGTGGGATATATCAGAGTGTTACAGTGAGTGGTGTGGGGTATATCAGAGTGTTACAGTGAGGGGTGTGGGGTATATCAGAGTGTTACAGTGAGGGGTGTGGGGTATATCAGAGTGTTACAGTGAGGGGTGTGGGATATATCAGAGTGTTACAGTGAGGGGTGTGGGATATATCAGAGTGTTACAGTGAGGGGTGTGTGGTATATCAGAGTGTTACAGTGAGGGGTGTGGGGTATATCAGAGTGTTACAGTGAGGGGTGTGGGATATATCAGATTGTTACAGTGAGGGGTGTGGGATATATCAGAGTGTTACAGTGAGGGGTGTGCGATATATCAGAGTGTTACAGTGAGGGTTGAGAAATATATAAGAGTGTTACAGAGAGGGGTGTGGGATATATCAGAGTGTTACAGTGAGGGTTGAGAAATATATAAGAGTGTTACAGAGAGGGGTGTGGGGTATATCCGAGTAATAAAGTGAGGGGTGTGGGATATATCGGAGTGTTACAGTGAGGGGTGTGGGGTATATCAGAGTGTTACAGTGAGGGTTGAGAAATATATGAGTGTTACAGAGAGGGGTGTGGGGTATATCAGAGTAATACAGTGAGGCTTGTGGGATATATCAGAGTGTTACAGTGAGGGGTGTGGGGTATATCAGAGTGTTACAGTGAGTGGTGTGGGATATATCAGAGTGTTACAGAGAGATGTGTGGGGTATATCAGAGTGTAACAGTGAGGGGTGTGGGATATATCACAGTGTTACAGTGAGGGTTGCAGGTTATATCTGTGTGTTACAGTGAGGGGTGTGGGATACACCGGAGTGTTACAGTGAGGGGTGTGGGTTATATCAGAGTGTTACAGTGAGGGGTGTGCGGTATATCAGTGTTACAGTGAGGGGTGTGGGATATATCAGAGTGTTACAGTGAGGGGTGTGGGGTATATCAGAGTGTTACAGTGAGGGGTGTGGGATATATCAGAGTGTTACAGTGAGGGGTGTGGGGTATATCAGAGTGTTACAGTGAGGGGTGTGGGATATATCAGAGTGTTACAGTGAGGGGCGTGGGGTATATCAGAGTGTCACAGTGAGGGTTGTGGGGTATATCAGAGTGTTACATTGAGGGGTGTGGGATATATCAGAGTGTTACAGTGAGGGGTGTGGGGTATATCAGAGTGTTACAGTGAGGGGTGTGGGTTATATCAGAGTGTTACAGTGAGGGGTGTGCGGTATATCAGTGTTACAGTGAGGGGTGTGGGGTATATCAGAGTGTTACAGTGAGGGGTGTGGGATATATCAGAGTGTTACAGTGAGGGGTGTGGGGTATATCAGAGTGTTACAGTGAGGGGTGTGGGATATATCTAAGTGTTACAGTGAGGGGTGTGGGGTATATCAGAGTGTTACAGTGAGGGGTGTGGGATATATCAGAGTGTTACAGTGAGGGGTGTGGGGTATATCAGAGTGTTACAGTGAGGGGTGTGGGGTATATCAGAGTGTTACAGTGAGGGGTGTGGGATATATCAGAGTGTTACAGTGAGGGGTGTGGGGTATATCAGAGTGTTACAGTGAGGGGTGTGGGATATATCAGAGTGTTACAGTGAGGGGTGTGGGATATATCAGAGTGTTACAGTGAGGGTTTAGAAATATATAAGAGTGTTACAGAGAGGGGTGTGGGATATATCAGAGTGTTACAGTGAGTGGTGTGGGGTATATCAGAGTGTTACAGTGAGGGGTGTGGGGTATATCAGACTGTTACAGTGAGGGGTGTGGGGTATATCAGAGTGTTACAGTGAGGGGTGTGGATTATATCAGTGTGTTACAGTGAGGGGTGTGGGATATATCAGTGTGTTACAGTGAGAGGTATGGGGTATATCAGAGTGTTACAGTGAGGGGTGTGGGGTATATCAGAGTGTTACAGTGAGGGGTGTGGGATATATCAGAGTGTTACAGTGAGGGGTGTGGGATATATCAGAGTGTTACAGTGAGGGGTGTGGGATATATCAGAGTGTTACAGTGAGGGGTGTGGGGTATATCAGAGTGTTACAGTGAGGGGTGTGGTGTATATCAGATTGTTACAGTGATGGGTGTGGGATATATCAGAATGTTACAGTGAGGGGTGTGGGGTATATCAGTGTGTTACAGTGAGGGGTGTGGGATATATCAGTGTGTTACAGTGAGGGGTGTGGGATATATCAGGGTGTTACAGTGAGGGGTGTGGGGTATATCAGAGTGTTACAGTGAGGGGTGTGGGATATATCAGAGTGTTACAGTGAGGGGTGTGGGATATATCAGAGTGTTACAGTGAGGGGTGTGGGGTATATCAGAGTTTTACAGTGAGGGGTGTGGTGTATATCAGAGTGTTACAGTGAGGGGTGTGGGATATATCAGAGTGTTACAGTGAGGGGTGTGGGATATATCAGAATGTTACAGTGAGGGGTGTGGGGTATATCAGAGTGTAACAGTGAGGTGTGTGGGGTATATCAGAGTGTTACAGTGAGGGGTGTGGGGTATATCAGAGTGTTACAGTGAGGGGTGTGGGATATATCAGAGTGTTACAGTGAGGGGTGTGGGATATATCAGAGTGTTACAGTGAGGGGTGTGGGGTATATCAGAGTGTAACAGTGAGGGGTGTGGGGTATATCAGAGTGTTACAGTGAGGGGTGTGGGATATATCAGAGTGTTACAGTGAGGGGTGTGGCGTATATCAGAGTGTTACAGTGAGGGGTGTGGGATATATCAGAGTGTTACAGTGAGGGGTGTGGGGTATATCAGAGTGTTACAGTGAGGGGTGTGGGATATATCAGAGTGTTACAGTGAGAGGTGTGGGATATATCAGAGTGTTACAGTGAGGGGTGTGGGATATATCAGAGTGTTACAGTGAGGGGTGTGGGATATATCAGAGTGTTACAGTGAGGGGTGTGGGATATATCAGAGTGTTACAGTGAGGGGTGTGGGATATATCAGAGTGTTACAGTGAGGGTTGAGAAATATAAAAGAGTGTTACAGAGAGGGGTGTGGGGTATATCAGAGTAATAAAGTGAGGGGTGTGGGATATATCAGAGTGTTACAGTGAGGGGTGTGGGATACTTCAGAGTGTTACAGTGAGGGGTGTGGGATATATCAGAGTGTTACAGTGAGGGGTGTGGGGTATATCAGAGAGTCTTACAGTGAGGGGTGTGGGATATATCAGAGTGTTACAGTGAGGGGTGTGGGATATATCAGACTGTTACAGTGAGTGGTGTGGGATATATCAGTGTGTTACAGTGAGGGGTGTGGCATATATCGGAGTGTTACAGTGAGGGGTGTGGGATATATCAGTGTGTTACAGTGAGGGGTGTGGGATATATCGGACTGTTACAGTGAGGAGTGTGGGATATATCAGTGTGTTACAGTGAGGGGTGTGGGATTTATCAGAGTGTTACAGTGAGGGGTGTGGGATATATCAGTGTGTTACAGTGAGAGGTTTGGGGTATATCAGAGTGTTACAGTGAGGGGTGTGGGGTATATCAGAGTGTTACAGTGAGGGGTGTGGTGTATATCAGATTGTTACAGTGAGGGGTGTGGGGTATATCAGAGTGTTACAGTGAGGGGTGTGGGGTATATCAGAGTTTTACAGTGAGGGGTGTGGTGTATATCAAAGTGTTACAGTGAGGGGTGTGGGATATATCAGTGTGTTACAGTGAGGGGTGTGGGGTATATCAGCGTGTCACAGTGAGGGGTGTGGGATATATCAGCGTGTTACAGTGAGGGGTGTGGGATATATCAGAGTGTTACAGTGAGGGGTGTGGGATATATCAGAGTGTTACAGTGAGGGGTGTGGGGTATATCAGAGTGTTACAGTGAGGGGTGTGGGATATATCAGAGTGTTACAGTGAGGGGTGTGGGGTATATCAGAGAGTTACAGTGAGGGGTGTGGGATATATCAGAGTGTTACAGTGAGGGGTGTGGGATATATCAGAGTGTTACACTGAGGGGTGTGGGGTAGATCGGAGTGTTACCGTGAGGGGTGTGGGATATATCAGAGTGTTACAGTGAGGGTCGTGGGATATATCAGAGTGTTACAGTGAGGGGTGTGGGATATATCAGAATGCTACAGTGAGGTGTGTGGGATATATCAGAGTGTTGCAGTGAGGGGTGTGGCATATATCAGAGTGTTACAGTGAGGGGTGTGGGATATATCAGAGTGTTACAGTGAGAGGTTTGGGGTATATCAGAGTGTTACAGTGAGGGTGTGGGATATATCAGAGTGTTACAGTGTGGGGTGTGGGATATATCAGAGTGTTACAGTGAGGGGTGTGGGGTATATCAGAGTGTTACAGTGAGGGGTGTGGGGTATATCAGAGTGTTACAGTGAGGGGTGTGGGGTATATCAGAGTGTTACAGTGAGGGGTGTGGTGTATATCAGATTGTTACAGTGAGGGGTGTGGTATATATCAGAATGTTACAGTGAGGGGTGTGGGTTATATCAGTGTGTTACAGTGAGGGGTGTGGGATATATCAGTGTGTTACAGTGAGGGGTGTGGGATATATCAGTGTGTTACAGTGAGGGTTGTGGGATATATCAGAGTGTTACAGTGAGGGGTGTGGGATATATCAGAGTGTTACAGTGAGGGCTGAGGGATATATAAGAGGGTTACAGTGAGGTCAGCGTGGTATATCAGAGTTTTACAGTGAGGGGTGTGGTGTATATCAAAGTGTTACAGTGAGGGGTGTGGGGTATATCAGAGTGTCACAGTGAGGGGTGTGGGATATATCAGAGTGTTACAGTGAGGGGTGTGGGATATATCAGAGTGTTACAGTGAGGGGTGTGGGATATATCAGAATGTTACAGTGAGGGGTGTGGGGTATATCAGAGTGTTACAGTGATGGGTGTGGGGTATATCAGAGTGTTACAGTGAGGGGTGTGGGATATATCAGAGTGTTACAGTGAGGGGTGTGGGGTATATCAGAGTGTTACAGTGAGGGGTGTGGGATATATCAGAGTGTTACAGTGAGGGGTGTGGGATATATCAGAGTGTTACAGTGAGGGGTGCGGGGTATATCAGAGTGTTACAGTGAGGGGTGCGGGATATATCAGAGTGTTACAGTGAGGGGTGTGGGATATATCAGAGTGTTACAGTGAGGGTTGAGAAATATATAAGAGTGTTACAGTGAGGGGTGTGGGATATATCAGAGTGTTACAGTGAGGGTTGAGAAATATATAAGAGTGTTACAGAGAGGGGTGTGGGGTATATCAGAGTAATAAAGTGAGGGGTGTGGGATATATCAGAGTGTTACAGTGAGGGGTGTGGGGTATATCAGAGTGTTACACTGAGGGTTGAGAAATATATAAGAGTGTTACAGAGAGGGGTTTGGGGTATATCAGAGAGTGTTACAGTGAGGGGTGTGAGGTATATCAGATTGTTACAGTGAGGGGTGTGGGGTATATCAGAGTGTTACAGTGAGGGGAGTGGGGTATAACAGTGTGTTACAGTCTGGGGTGTGGGGTATATCAGAGTGTTACAGTGACTGGTGTGGGGTATATCAGAGTGTTACAGTGAGGGGTGTGGGATATATCAGAATGTTACAGTGAGTGGTGTGGGATATATCAGAATGTTACAGTGAGGGGTGTGGGATATATCAGAGTGTTGCAGTGAGGGGTGTGGCATATATCAGAGTGTTACAGTGAGGGGTGTGGGATATATCATGGTGTTACATTGAGGGGTGTGGGATATATCAGAGTGTTACAGTGAGGTGTGTGGGGTATATCAGAGTGTTACAGTGAGGGGTGTGGGGTATATCAGAGTGTTACAGTGAGGGGTGTGGGGTATATCAGAGTGTTACAGTGAGGAGTGTGGGATATATCAGAGTGTTACAGTGAGGGGTGTGGGATATATCAGAGTGTTACAGTGAGGGGTGTGGGATTTATCAGAGTGTTACAGTGAGGGGTGTGGGATATATCAGTGTGTTACAGTGAGAGGTTTGGGGTATATCAGAGTGTTACAGTGAGGGGTGTGGGGTATATCAGAGTGTTACAGTGAGGGGTGTGGTGTATATCAGATTGTTACAGTGAGGGGTGTGGTATATATCAGATTGTTACAGTGAGGGTTGTGGGTTATATCAGTGTGTTACAGTCAGGGGTGTGGGATATATCAGTGTGTTACAGTGAGGGGTGTGGGATATATCAGTGTGTTACAGTGAGGGGTGTGGGATATATCAGAGTGTTGCAGTGAGGGGTGTGGGATATATCAGAGTGTTACAGTGTGGGGTTTGGGATATATAAGAATGTTACCGTGAGGGGTGTGGGATATATCAGAGTGTTACAGTGAGGGGTGTGGGATATATAAGAATGTTACAGTGAGAGGTTTGGGATATATCAGTGTGTTACAGTGAGGGGTGTGGGATATATCAGTGTGTTACAGTGAGAGGTTTGGGGTATATCAGAGTGTTACAGTGAATGGTGTGGGATATATCAGAGTGTTACAGTGAGGGGTGTGGGATATATCAGAGTGTTACAGTGAGCGGTGTGGGATATATCAGTGTGTTACAGTGAGAGGTTTGGGGTATATCAGAGTGTTACAGTGATGGGTGTGGGGTATATCAGAGTGTTACAGTGAGGGGTGTGGGGTGTATCAGAGTGTTACAGTGAGGGGTGTGGGGTGTATCAGAGTGTTACAGTGAGGGGTGTGGGATATATCAGTGTGTTACAGTGAGTGGTGTGGGATATATCAGAGTGTAACAGTGAGGGGTGTGGGATATATCAGTGTGTTACAGTGAGAGGTGTGGGATATATCAGAGTGTTACAGTGAGGTGTATGGGATATATCAGAGTGTTACAGTGAGGGCTGAGGGATATATAAGAGGGTTACAGTGAGGTCAGCGTGGTATATCAGAGTTTTACAGTGAGGGGTGTGGTGTATATCAGAGTGTTACAGTGAGGGGTGTGGGGTATATCAGAGTGTTACAGTGAGGGGTGTGGGATATATCAGAGTGTTACAGTGAGGGGTGTGGGGTATATCAGAGTGTTACAGTGAGGGGTGTGGGGTATATCAGAGTGTTACAGTGAGGGGTGTGGGGTATATCAGAGTGTTACAGTGAGGGGTGTGGGATATATCAGAGTGTTACAGTGAGGGGTGTGGGGTATATCAGAGTGTTACAGTGAGGGGTGTGGGATATATCAGAGTGTTACAGTGAGGGGTGTGGGGTATATCAGAGTGTTACACTGAGGGGTGTGGGATATATCAGAGTGTTACAGTGAGGGGTGTGGGGTATATCAGAGTGTTACTGTGAGGGGTGTGGGATATATCAGAGTGTTACAGTGAGGGGTGTGGGATATATCAGAGTGTTACAGTGAGGGGTGTGGGGTATATCAGAGTGTTACAGTGAGGGTTGAGAAATATATAAGAGTGTTACAGAGAGGGGTGTGGGGTATATCAGAGTAATACAGTGAGGGTTGTGGGGTATATCAGAGTGTTTCAGTGAGTGGTGTGGGATATATCAGAGTGTTACAGTGAGGGGTGTGGGATATATCAGAGTGTTACAGTGAGGGGTGTAGGATATATCAGAGTGTTACAGTGAGGGTTGTGGGATATATCAGAGTGTTGCAGTGAGGGGTGTGGCATATATCAGAGTGTTACAGTGAGGGGTGTGGGACATATCAGAGTGTTACACTGAGGGGTGTGGGGTATATCAGAGTGTTACAGTGAGGGGTGTGGGGTATATCAGAGTGTTACAGTGAGGGCTGTGGGGTATATCAGAGTGTTACAGTGAGGGGTGTGGGATATATCAGAGTGTTACAGTGAGGGGTGTGGGATATATCAGAGTGTAACAGTGAGGGGTGTGGGATATATCAGAGTGTTACAGTGAGGGGTGTGGGATATATCAGAGTGTTACAGTGAGGGGTGTAGGGTATATCAGAGTGTTACAGTGAGGGGTGTGGGATATATCAGAGTGTTACAGTGAGGGGTGTGGGATTTATCAGAGTGTTACAGTGAGGGGTGTGGGATATATCAGTGTGTTACAGTGAGAGGTTTGGGGTATATCAGAGTGTTACAGTGAGGGGTGTGGGATATATCAGAGTGTTACAGTGAGGGGTGTGGGATATATCAGTGTGTTACAGTGAGGGGTGTGGGATATATCAGAGTGTTACAGTGAGGGGTGTGGGATATATCAGAGTGTTACAGTGAGGGGTGTGGTGTATATCAGATTGTTACAGTGAGGGGTGTGGGATATATCAGAATGTTACAGTGAGGGGTGTGGGTTATATCAGTGTGTTACAGTGAGGGGTGTGGGATATATCAGTGTGTTACAGTGAGGGGTGTGGGATATATCAGAGTGTTACAGTGAGGGGTGTGGGATATATCAGAGTGTTACAGTGAGGGGTGCGGTGTATATCAGAGTGTTACAGTGAGGGGTGTGGGATATATCAGAGTGTTACAGTCTGTGGTGAGGGGTATATCAGTGTGTTACAGTGAGGGGTATGGGATATATCAGAGTGTTACAGTGACGGGTGTGGGATATATCAGAGTGTTACAGTGAGGGGTGTGGGGTATATCAGAGTGTTACAGTGAGGGGTGTGGGGTATATCAGAGTGTTACCGTGAGGGGTGTGGTGTATATCAGTGTGTTACAGTAGGGGAGTGGGATATATCAGAGTGTTACAGTGAGGGGTGTGGGATATATCAGAGTGTTACAGTAGGGGAGTGGGATATATCAGAGTGTTACAGTGAGGGGTGTGGGATATATCAGACTGTTTCTGTGAGGGGTGTGGTGTATATCAGTGTGTTACAGTGAGGGTTGTGGGATATATCAGAGTGTTACAGTGAGGGGTGTGGGGTATATCAGAGTGTTACAGTGAGGGGTGTGGGGTATATCAGAGTGTTACAGTGAGGGGTGTGGGATATATCAGTGTTACAGTGAGGGGTGTGGGATATATCAGTGTTACAGTGAGGGGTGTGGGATATATCAGAGTGTTACAGTGAGGGGTGTGGGATATATCAGAGTGTTACAGTGAGGGGTGTGGGATATATCAGAGTGTTACAGTGAGGGGTGTGGGGTATATCAGAGTGTTACAGTGAGGGGTGTGGGGTATATCAGAGGGTTACATTGAGGGGTGTGGGGTATATCAGAGTGTTACAGTGAGGGGTGTGGGGTATATCAGAGTGTTACAGTGAGGGGTGTGGGGTATATCAGAGTGTTACAGTGAGGGGTGTGGGATATATCAGAGTGTTACAGTGAGGGGTGTGGGATATATCAGAGTGTTACAGTGACGGGTGTGGGATATATCAGAGTGTTGCAGTGAGGGGTGTGGGATATATCATGGTGTTACATTGAGGGGTGTGGGATATATCAGAGTGTTACAGTGAGGGGTGTGGGGTATATCAGAGTGTTAGAGTGAGGGGTGTGGGGTATATCAGTGTTACAGTGAGGGGTGTGGGGTATATCAGAGTGTTACAGTGAGGGGTGTGGGGTATATCAGAGTGTTACAGTGAGGGGTGTGGGATATATCAGAGTGTTACAGTGAGGGGTGTGGGATATATCAGAGTGTTACAGTGAGGGGTGCGGGGTATATCAGAGTGTTACAGTGAGAGGTGTGGGATTTATCAGAGTGTTGCAGTGAGGGGTGTGGCATATATCAGAGTGTTACAGTGAGGGGTGCGGGGTATATCAGAGTGTTACAGTGAGAGGTGTGGGATTTATCAGAGTGTTGCAGTGAGGGGTGTGGTGTATATCAGAGTGTTACAGTGAGGGGTGTGGGATATATCAGAGTGTTATAATTAGGGGTACGTTCTAGAAACAAAGAACAAAGAAAAGTACAGCACAGGAACAGGCCCTTTGGCCCTCCAAGCCTGCGCTGATCATGTTGCCCGTCAACTATAACATTTTGCACTTCCGGGGTCCGTATCCCTCTATTCCCATCCTATTCATGTATTTGTCAAGCTGCCTCTTAAACACCACTATCGTACCTGCTTCCACCACCTCCTCTGGCAGCGAATTCCAGACACTCACTACCCTCTGCGTAAAAAACTTGCCCCGCACATCTCCTCTATAGTTTTCTCCTCTCACCTTAAATCTATGTCCCCTAGTAATTGACTCTTCCACCCTGGGAAACAAGCTTCTGACTATCTACTCTGTCCATGCCACTCATAATTTTGTAAACTTCTATCAAGTCGCCCCTCAATCTCCGTCGCTCTAGTGAGAACAATCCGAGTTTCTCCAACCTCTCCTCATAACTAATAACCTCCAGACCAGGCAGCATCCTGGTAAACCTCCCCTGCACCCTCTCCAACGCCTCCATATGCTTCTGATAATGTGGTGACCAGAATTGCACGCAATATTCCTAAGTGTGGCCTAACCAAGGTTCTATACAGCTGCAGCATGACCTCCCAGCTTTTATACTCAATACCCCTGCCGATGAAGGCAAGCATGCCATATGCCTTCCTGGCTACCTTATCCACCTGCGTTGCCACTTTCAGTGACCTGTGGACCTGTACACCCAGATCCCTCTGCCCGTCGATGCACTTAAGGGTTCTGCCATTTACTGTATAATTCCTGCACGTAATAGACCTTCCAAACTGCATTACCTCGCATTTGTCCGGATTAAACTGCATCTGCCAATTCTCCGCCCAAGTCTCCAAGCGATCTATATCCCGTTGTACCCTTTGACAATCCTCTTCACTATCTGCAACTCCTCCAACCTTAGTGTCGTCTGCAAACTTACTAATTAGCCCAGTTACATTTTCCTCCAAATCATTTACGTATACCACAAACAGCAAAGGTCCCAGCACTGATCCCTGTGGAACTCCACTAGTCACAGCTCTCCATTCAGAAAAGCACCCTTCCACTGCTACCCTCTGTCTTCTATGACCAAGCATATCCTGTTTCTATCTGGCCTGCTCACCTCCGATCCTGTGCGTCTTTGCCTTCTGTACCAGTCTGCCATGAGGGACCTTGTCAAAGGCCTTACTGAAATCCATGTATCTAACACCCACTGCCCTCCATCGTCGATCATCTTTGTCAATTCCTCTAAAAGCTAAATCTAGTTAGTGAAACACGACCTCCCCTTCACAAAACCATGCTGCTTCTCACTCATACGTGAATTTGCTTTCAAATGGTAGTAAATCCTGTCACGAAGATTCTTCTCCTATAATTTCCCTACCACTGACGTAAGGCTCACCGGCCTGTAATTTCCTTGGATTATCCCTGCTACCCTTCTTAAACAATGGATCAACATTGGCCATTCTCCAGTCCTCTGGGACCTCACTCGTAGCCAGTGAGGATATGAAGATTTATGTCAATGCCCCAGCAATCTCCTACGTTGCCTCCCTCAGTACTCTGGGGTAGGTCCCATCTGGCCCTGGGGATTTATCCACCTTAATATTCTACAAGAGGCCCAGCACATTTTTTTTTCATTCTCAAAATGATCCAGGCTATCTACAAACTCTTCCCTAGACAATTTGAGTGCCAAGTCCTTCTCTTTGGTGAATACTGATGGGAAGTGTTCATTTGGTATATCTCCCATTTCTGTCTAACACTGAGTCTATCAGGGACACACTGACTGTATCAGACACACACTGACTCTATCAGACACACACTGAGTCTATCAGGGACACACTGACTGTATCAGACACACACTGACTCTATCAGACACACACAGACTGTACCAGACACACACTGACTCTATCAGACACACACTGACTCTATCAGACACACACTGACTGTATCAGACACACACTGACTGTATCAGACACACACTGACTCTGTCAGACACACACTGACTGTATCAGACACACACTGACTCTATCAGACACACACTGACTCTATCAGACACACACTGACTCTATCAGACACACACTGACTCTATCAGACACACACTGAGTCTATCAGACACACACTGACTCTATCAGACACACGCTGACTCTATCAGACACACACTGACTCTATCAGACACACGCTGACTCTATCAGACACACGCTGACTCTGTCAGACACACACTGACTCTATCAGACACACACTGACTCTATCAGACACACACTGACTGTATCAGACACACACTGACTCTATCAGACACACACTGACTCTATCAGACACACACTGAGTCTATCAGACACACACTGACTCTATCAGACACACACAGACTGTATCAGACACACACTGACTCTATCAGACACACGCTGACTCTATCAGACACACGCTGACTCTATCAGACACACGCTGACTCTATCAGACACACACTGACTCTGTCAGACACACGCTGACTCTGTCAGACACACACTGACTCTATCAGACACACACTGACTGTATCAGACACACACTGACTGTATCAGACACACACTGACTGTATCAGACACACACTGACTCTATCAGACACACACTGAGTCTATCAGACACACACTGACTCTATCAGACACACGCTGACTCTGTCAGACACACACAGACTGTACCAGACACACACTGAGTCTATCAGACACACACTGACTCTATCAGACACACACTGACTGTATCAGACACACACTGACTCTATCAGACACACACTGACTCTATCAGACACACGCTGACTCTGTCAGACACACACTGACTGTATCAGACACACACTGACTCTATCAGACACACGCTGACTGTATCAGACACACGCTGACTCTATCAGACACACGCTGACTCTATCAGACACACGCTGACTCTATCAGACACACGCTGACTGTATCAGACACACGCTGACTGTATCAGACACACGCTGACTGTATCAGACACACGCTGACTGTATCAGACACACGCTGACTCTATCAGACACACACTGACTGTATCAGACACACACTGACTCTATCAGACACACACTGACTCTGTCAGACACACACTGACTATCAGACACACACTGACTATCAGACACACACTGACTCTGTCAGACACACACTGACTGTACCAGACACACACTGACTATCAGACACACACTGACTGTATCAGACACACACTGACTGTATCAGACACACACTGACTCTCTCTCTCTCTCTGTCTCTTTCTGTATCTCTCTCTCTGTCTCTTTCTGTATCTCTCTCTCTCTCTCTCTGTCTCTTTCTGTATCTTTCTCTCTCTCTCTGTCTCTTTCTGTCTCTCTCTCTCTCTCTCTGTATCTCTCTCTCTGTCTCTTTCTGTATCTCTCTCTCTCTCTCTGTCTCTCTCTGTCTCTTTCTGTACCTCTCTCTCTCTCTCTGTCTCTTTCTGTATCTCTCTCTCTCTCTCTCTCTGTCTCTCTCTCTCTTTCTGTCTCTTTCTGTATCTCTCTCTCTCTCTCTGTCTCTCTCTCTCTCTGTCTCTTTCTGTCTCTCTCTCTCTGTCTCTTTCTGTATCTCTCTCTCTCTGTCTCTTTCTGTATCTCTCTCTGTCTCTCTCTGTCTCTCTCTCTCTGTCTCTTTCTGTCTCTCTCTCTCTCTGTCTCTTTCTGTCTCTCTCTCTCTCTGTCTCTTTCTGTATCTCTCTCTGTCTCTCTCTGTCTCTCTCTCTCTCTGTCTCTTTCTGTCTCTCTCTCTCTCTGTCTCTTTCTGTCTCTCTCTCTGTCTCTTTCTGTCTCTTTCTGTCTCTCTCTCTCTCTCTGTCTCTTTCTGTCTCTCTCTCTGTCTCTTTCTGTCTCTCTCTCTCTCTGTCTCTTTCTGTCTCTCTCTCTCTCTGTCTCTTTCTGTCTCTCTCTCTCTCTGTCTCTTTCTGTATCTCTCTCTCTCTGTCTCTTTCTGTATCTCTCTCTCTCTGTCTCTTTCTGTCTCTCTCTCTCTCTGTCTCTTTCTGTATCTCTCTCTGTCTCTTTCTGTCTCTCTCTCTCTCTGTCTCTTTCTGTATCTCTCTCTCTCTGTCTCTTTCTGTCTCTCTCTCTCTCTGTCTCTTTCTGTATCTCTCTCTGTCTCTTTCTGTATCTCTCTCTCTCTCTCTGTCTCTCTCTCTCTCTGTCTCTTTCTGTCTCTCTCTCTCTCTCTGTCTCTTTCTGTATCTCTCTCTGTCTCTTTCTGTATCTCTCTCTCTCTGTCTCTTTCTGTCTCTCTCTCTGTCTCTTTCTGTCTCTCTCTCTCTGTCTCTTTCTGTCTCTCTCTCTCTGTCTCTTTCTGTCTCTCTCTCTCTCTGTCTCTTTCTGTCTCTCTCTCTCTCTGTCTCTTTCTGTCTCTCTCTCTCTCTGTCTCTTTCTGTATCTCTCTCTCTCTGTCTCTCTCTGTCTCTTTCTGTCTCTCTCTCTCTCTCTCTCTGTCTCTTTCTGTCTCTCTCTCTCTTTCTGTCTCTCTCTCTCTCTGTCTCTTTCTGTATCTCTCTCTCTCTGTCTCTTTCTGTCTCTCTCTCTCTCTGTCTCTTTCTGTCTCTCTCTCTGTCTCTTTCTGTCTCTCTCTCTCTCACTCTGTCTCTCTCTGTTTCTCTCTCTCTCTGTGCTTTCTGTCTCTCTCTCTCTGTCTCTTTCTGTATCTCTCTGTCTCTTTCTGTCTCTCTCTCTCTCACTCTCTGTCTCTTTCTGTCTCTCTCTCTCTCTCTCTGTCTCTCTCTCAATCTCTCTGTCTCTTTCTGTATCTCTCTCTCTCTCTCTGTCTCTTTCTGTATCTCTCTCTCTCTGTCTCTCTCTCTGTCTCTTTCTGTATCTCTCTCTCTCTCTCTCTGTCTCTTTCTGTATCTCTCTCTCTCTCTCTTTCTGTATCTTTCTCTCTCTCTCTGTCTCTTTCTGTATCTCTCTCTCTCTCTGTCTTTTTTTCCCTGTCTCTCTCTCTCTCTTTCCCTGTCTCTCTCTCTCTGTCTCTCTCTCTCTCTGTCTCTCTCTCTCTTTTTCCCTGTCTCTCTCTCTCTCTCTTTCCCTGTCTCTCTCTCTCTTTTTCCCTGTCTCTCTCTCTCTCTTTCCCTGTCTCTCTCTCTCTGTCTCTCTCTCTTTTTCCCTGTCTCTTTTTCTCTCTCTTTCCCTGTCTCCCTCTCTCTTTTTCCCTGTCTCTCTCTCTCTTTTCCCCTGCCTCTCTCTCTCTTTTTCCCTGTCTCTCTCTCTCTATCCCTGTCTCTCTCTCTCTCTTTTTCCCTGTCTCTGTCTCTCTCTCTGTCTCTTTCTGTATCTCTCTCTCTCTGTCTCTTTCTGCATCTCTCTCTCTCTCTCTCTCTTTTTTTCCCTGTCTCTCCCTGTCTCTCTCTCTCTTTTTCCCTGTCTCTCTCTCTCTCTCTCTTTATCCCTGTCTCTCCCTCTCTTTTTCCCTCTCTCTCTTTTTCCCTGTCTCTCTCTCTCTTTTCCCCGTCTCTCTCTCTCTTTTTCCCTGTCTCTCTCTCTTTTTCCCTGTCTCTCTCTCTCTTTTTCCCAGTCTCTCTCTCTCTCTTCCCTGTCTCTCTCTCTTTTTCCCCATCTCTCTCTCCCTTTTTCCTGTCTCTCTCTCTCTCTTTTTCCCCGTCTCTCTCTCCCTTTTTCCTGTCTCTCTCTCTCTCTTTTTCCCCCGTCTCTCTCTCCCTTTTTCCTGTCTCTCTCTCTCTTTTTCCCTGTCTCTCTCTCTCTTTTTCCCCGTCTCTCTCTCCCTTTTTCCTGTCTCTCTCTCTCTCTTTTTCCTCGTCTCTCTCTCTCTCTTCCCTGTCTCTCTCTTTCTTTTTCCCTGTCTCTCTCTCTCTTTTTCCATGTCTCTCTCTCTCTTTTTCCCTGTCTCTCTCTCTCTTTTTCCCTGTCTCTCTCTCTATCTTTTTCCCTGTCTCTCTCTCTTTTTCCCCGTCTCTCTCTCTTTTCCCTGTCTCTCTCTCTTTTTCCCTGTCTCTCTCTCTCTTTTCCCTGTCTCTCTCTCTCTTTTTCCCCGTCTCTCTCTCTCTTTTTCCCCGTCTCTCTCTCCCTTTTTCCTGTCTCTCTCTCTCTCTTTTTCCCCGTCTCTCTCTCTCTTTCCCCATCTCTCTCTCTTTTTCCCTGTCGCTCTCTCTCTTTTTCCCCGGCTCTCTCTCTTTTTCCCCGTCTCTCTCTTTCTTTCCCCGTCTCTCTCTCTTTTTCCCTGTCGCTCTCTCTCTCTTTCCCCGTCTCTCTCTCTCTTTTTCCCCGTCTCTCTCTCTTTTTCCCCGTCTCTCTCTTTCTTTCCCTGTCTCTCTCTTTCTTTTTCCCCGTCGCTCTCTCTCTCTTCCCTGTCTCTCTCTCTTTTTCCCTGTCTCTCTCTCTCCTTTTCCCTGTCTCTCTCTCTCTTTTTCCCTGTCTCTCTCTCTCTTTTTCCCTGTCTCTCTCTCTCTTTTTCCCTGTCTCTCTCTCTCTCTTTCCCTGTCTCTCTCTCTCCTTTTCCCTGTCTCTCTCTCTCTTTTTCCCTGTCTCTCTCTCTCTCTTTTCCTGTGTCTCTCTCTCCCTTTCCCCGTCTCTCTCTCTCTTTTTCCCTGTCTGTCTCTCTCTTTTTCCCTGTCTGTCTCTCTCTTTTTCCCTGTCTCTCTCTCTCTCTCTTTCCCTGTCTCTCTCTCTTTTTCCACTCTCTCTCTCTCTTTCCCTGTCTCTCTCTCTCTTTCCCTGTCTCTCTCTCTCTTTCCCTGTCTCTCTCTCTCCCTTTCCCCGTCTCTCTCTCTCTTTTTCCCCGTCTCTCTCTCTTTTTCCCCGTCTCTCTCTCTCTTTTTCCCCGTCTCTCTCTCTCCTTTTCCCTGTCTCGCTCTCTCTTTTTCCCTGTCTCTCTCTCTCTTTCCCTGTCTCTCTCTCTCCTTTTCCCTGTCTCTCTCTCTCTTTTTCCCTGTCTCTCTCTCTCTTTTTCCCTGTCACTCTCTCTCTATCCCTGTCTCTCTCTCTCTTTTTCCCTGTCTCTCTCTCTCCTTTTCCCTGTCTCTCTCTCTCTTTTTCTCTGTCTCTCTCTTTTTTCCTGTCTCTCTCTCTCTCTTTTTCCCCGTCTCTCTCTCTCTTTTTCCCCGTCTCTCTCTCTTTTTCCCCGTCTCTCTCTCTCTTTTTCCCCGTCTCTCTCTCTTTTTCCCCGTCTCTCTCTCCTTTTTCCCGTCTCTCTCTCTTTTTCCCTGTCTCTCTCTCTCTTTCCCTGTCTCTCTCTCTCTTTTTCCCCGTCTCTCTCTCTCTCTTTTTCCCTGTCACTCTCTCTCTATCCCTGTCTCTCTCTCTCTTTTTCCCTGTCTCTCTCTCTCCTTTTCCCTGTCTCTCTCTCTCTTTTTCTCTGTCTCTCTCTTTTTTCCTGTCTCTCTCTCTCTCTTTTTCCCCGTCTCTCTCTCTCTTTTTCCCCGTCTCTCTCTCTTTTTCCCCGTCTCTCTCTCTCTTTTTCCCCGTCTCTCTCTCTTTTTCCCCGTCTCTCTCTCCTTTTTCCCGTCTCTCTCTCTTTTTCCCTGTCTCTCTCTCTCTTTCCCTGTCTCTCTCTCTCTTTTTCCCCGTCTCTCTCTCTCTCTTTTTCCCTGTCTCTCTCTCTCTCTTTCCCTGTCTCTCTCTCTTTTTCCTTGTCTCTCTCTCTCTCTTTCCCTGTCTCTCTCTCTTTTTCCCTGTCTCTCTCTCTCTTTTTCCCTGTCTCTCTCTCTTTGTCCCTGTCTCTCTCTCTCTTTCCCTGTCTCTCTCTCTTTTTCCTTGTCTCTCTCTCTCTCTTTCCCTGTCTCTCTCTCCTTTTTCCCTGTCTCTCTCCTTTTTCCCTGTCTCTCTCTCTTTGTCCCTGTCTCTCTCTCTCTTTTTCCCTGTCTCTCTCTCTTTGTCCCTGTCTCTCTCTCTCTTTGTCCCTGTCTCTCTCTCTCTCTTTTTCCCTGTCTCTCTCTCTCTTTTTCCCTGTCTCTCTCTCTTTGTCCCTGTCTCTCTCTCTCTCTTTCCCTGTCTCTCTCTCTCTTTTTCCCTGTCTCTCTCTCTCTCTTTTTCCCTGTCTCTCTCTCCCTTTTCCCTGTCTCTCTCTCTCTCTCTCTATCCCTGTCTCTCTCTCCTTCTCCTGTCTCTTGCTCCCCTCCCCGTTTCCCTCCCTCCCTCCCTCCCTCTCCACTTTCTCCCTCCCTCCCATTTCCTTCTGACAGCCCTTCCCCTTCCTCCTCTCTGTCTCTGAGACGTGTCCAGCTCCCGCTGTCCCGGGATCGGGGAGATGGATCCGCTGCCGCCGCTGCTGCTGCTGCTGGGCGCGGGCGGGCTGTTCGGCTACGGGGGGCAGCCCCTGGGGCCGGATCCCCTCCTCCAGCTGCCCTACGACCTGCTGTACGCCGGCGGGCTGCGGGAATACCACCTGGGGCACTGGGGGGAGGCAGCCTCGCTGCTGGAGAGGTCCCTGCTCGGCCGCTCGGCCCTTCGCCGCCTGCGGGCCCGCTGCCGCGCTCTGTGCGGGCGGGGCGGCCGCCCGGCCGAGCCGCCGGGCTTCCCGCCGCCGCTGGAGCCGCTCCGCTTCGCCCGCAGCCTCCTGGAGCGGGCGGGGTGTCTGCGGCACTGTCTGGAGCAGAGTCTGGGCCAAGGGAGCAGACACCGGGTCACCGGCGGAGTGGAGGGGGACTTCAGGGGGAGGGCAGCCTACAACTACCTCCAGCTGTCCTACTACAGGGTGAGGAGGGTGAGGGAGAGGGTCTGAGGGACTGAGGGAGGGACTGAGGGAGGGGGAGAGGGACTTCAGGGGGAGGGCAGCCTACAACTACCTCCAGCTGTCCTACTACAGGGTGAGGAGGGTGAGGGAGAGGGTCTGAGGGACTGAGGGAGGGGGAGAGGGACTGAGGGAGGGGGAGAGGGACTTCAGGGGGAGGGCAGCCTACAACTACCTCCAGCTGTCCTACTACAGGGTGAGGAGGGTGAGGGAGAGGGTCTGAGGGACTGAGGGAGGGACTGAGGGACTGAGGGAGGGTCTGAGGGACTGAGGGAGGGGGAGAGGGACTTCAGGGGGAGGGCAGCCTACAACTACCTCCAGCTGTCCTACTACAGGGTGAGGAGGGTGAGGGAGAGGGTCTGAGGGACTGAGGGAGGGGGAGAGGGACTGAGGGAGGGGGAGAGGGACTTCAGGGGGAGGGCAGCCTACAACTACCTCCAGCTGTCCTACTACAGGGTGAGGAGGGTGAGGGAGAGGGTCTGAGGGACTGAGGAGGGACTGAGGGACTGAGGGAGGGACTGAGGGACTGAGGGAGGGGGGGGAGAGGGACTTCAGGGGGAGGGCAGCCTACAACTACC
>NW_027597597.1:0-73567 GCF_964194155.1 Cetorhinus maximus
CCTCTCTATCTCCTCCCCTCACTCTCTCCCTCTTCCCTTCACTCTCTCTCTCCTCTCCTCCACTCACTCTTTCCTTCCTGTCACTCCCTTTGATCACTCCATCCTCCCCCTCCTGCCCTCCCTTCTCCTTCCCTCCTCTCTCCACTCCCCTGTCTTGTTACCCTCCCTCCCCCTGTCCCTCTTCTTCCCTCCCACAGGGTAAGGGGTGGCTGGTCAGACGGAGCTATGAGGATTTTCAGATATTGGACTCACATCTTCACCAGTGTATCTACGATCGGAAATACTCCCAGCTCCCGGAACTTCCCACATTCCAAACACTTGACAATAATACAGAGGTACGTGTGGGTGAGACTCGTACCCCAGTGAGAGTCAGTGTGGGTGAGACCCGTACCCCAGTGAGAGTCAGTGTGTGTGGGACCCGTACCCCAGTGAGAGTCAGTGTGTGTGGGACCCGTACCCCAGTGAGACTCAGTGTGTGTGTGACCCGTACCCCAGTGAGAGTCAGTGTGTGTGGGACCCGTACCCCAGTGAGAGTCAGTGTGTGTGGGACCCGTACCCCAGTGAGAGTCAGTGTGTGTGGGACCCGTACCCCAGTGAGAGTCAGTGTGTGTGGGACCCGTACCCCAGTGAGACTCAGTGTCTGTGTGACCCGTACCCCAGTGAGAGTCAGTGTGTGTGGGACCCGTACCCCAGTGAGAATCAGTGTGTGTGGGACCCGTACCCCAGTGAGAGTCAGTGTGTGGGACCCGTACCCCAGTGAGAGTCAGTGTGTGTGGGACCCGTACCCCAGTGAGAGTCAGTGTGTGTGGGACCCGTACCCCAGTGAGAGTCAGTGTGTGTGGGACCCGTACCCCAGTGAGAGTCAGTGTGTGTGGGACCCGTACCCCAGTGAGAGTCAGTGTCTGTGTGACCCGTACCCCAGTGAGAGTCAGTGTGTGTGGGACCCGTACCCCAGTGAGAGTCAGTGTGTGTGGGACCCGTACCCCAGTGAGAGTCAGTGTCTGTGTGACCCGTACCCCAGTGAGAGTCAGTGTGTGTGGGGTGTTGTGTGGAATATTAAATTGATGAGCTGATTGATGCTGTTTCTTCCTCCCTCACCCCAGCTCATGCACGATTTATTAACGGAATATCTGTCAAGGCTCACCATCGTTGCTGATAACAAAATCAACTGTGGTCCTGTCCTGACGTGGATGGAGGTTAGTGTCTTGGAGAGGGAACATTATTCAATTCCTCCTGCAACCTTCAGCATTGATCTGCTAGGCCTGGGATGAACCACTTAGAGGTGTGACTCTTCCCACTGTCGGAGGGTCAGTACTGAGGGAGTGCCGCACTGTCGGAGGGTCAGTACTGAGGGAGTGCTGCACTGTCAGCGGATCAGTATTGAGTGAGTGCTGCACTGTCGGAGGGTCAGTATTGAGGGAGTGCTGCACTGTCGGGGGGGTCAGTACTGAGGGAGTGCTGCACTGTCGGAGGGTCAGTACTGAGGGAGTGCTGCACTATCGGAGGGTCAGTACCGAGGGAGTGCTGCACTGTCGGGGGGGGTCAGTGCCGAGGGAGTGCTGCACTGTCGGAGGGTCGGGACTGAGGGAGTGCTGCACTGTCGGAGGGTCGGTACTGAGGGAGTGCCACACTGTCGGAGGGTCGGTACTGAGGGAGTGCCGCACTGTCAGAGGGTCAGTACTGAGGGAGTGCTGCACTGTCAGAGGGTCAGTACTGAGGAGTGCTGCATTGTCGGAGGGTCAGTACTGAGGGAGAGCTGCATTGTCGGAGGGTCAGTACTGAGGGAGTGCCGCACTGTCGGAGGGTCAGTACTGAGGGAGTGCTGCACTGTCGGAGGGTCAGTACTGAGGGAATGCTGCACTGTCGGAGGGTCAGTACTGAGGGAGTGCCGCACTGTCGGAGGATCAGTACTGAGGGAGTGCTGCACTGTCGGAGGGTCAGTACTGAGGAGGTGTTGCACTGTCAGAGGGTTAGTTCTTAGATTCCCTCTGTCTCCCTGTTTGTCTGTTTCACACTCTCTCTCTCTCTCTCTCTACCTGTTTCTCTGTCTCTCTCTTTCTCTCTGTCTTTCTTTGTCTTTCTGTTTTGATGTCTCTCACACTCTCTCTCTCTCTCCCTCTGCCTCGCTGACACTCACTCTCTGCAGCACAATGTGACGACCAAACAGATTTTCCCTTCACCCACCCTGTCAGCATTCCGTAGGTACCTTTCCCTCCGGGACATCATGGTCCACTCCTCCATCACCCCCTACACCTCAACCCCCTCCCACGGCACCCTCCCATGCAACCGCAGAAGGTGCAACACCTGCCCCTTTACTTCCCCCCTCCTCACCGTCCAAGAGCCCAAACACTCCTTTCAAGTGAAGCAGCATTTCACTTGCACTTCCCTCAATTTAGTCTACTGCATTCGCTGCTCCCAATGCGGTTTCCTCTACATTGGAGAGACCAAACGCAGACTGGGTGACCGCTTTGCGGAACACCTTCGGTCTGTCCGCAAGCATGACCCAGACCTCCCTGTCGCTTGCCATTTTAACACCCCACCCTGCTCTCATGCCCACATGTCCGTCCTTGGCCTGCTGCATTGTTCCAGTGAAGCTCAACGCAAACTGGAGGAACAGCACCTCATCTTCCGACTAGGCACTTTACAGCCTTCCGGACTGAATATTGAGTTCAACAACTTCAGACCATGGGGAGGGCCAACAAGGCAAGGGAATGCTCAATAAATGGAAAGTTATTGGGAGAGGTTGAGGAAGTGAGAGGTCTTGGAGCGCATGCCCTCTGAAAGTGGCAGGACAGGTGGATAAGGTGGTAAAGAAAGCATATGGAACGCTTTCCTTTATTGGGCGAGGTATTGAATACAAAAGCAGGGACGTGATGATGGAACTGTACAAAACGCTGGTTAGGCCACAGCTGGAATTTTGTGCACAGTCCTGGTCACCACATTACAGGAAGGACATAAATGCCCTGGAGAGAGTGCAGAGGAGACCTACAAGAATTTCACAGAATCACAGAATTCTAACAGCACAGGAGGAGGCCATTCGGCCCATCATGTCTGCACTGACTCTCCAAATGAGCATTATGACCTAGTGCCATTGCCCTGCCTTTTCCCTGTCCCCCTGCACATTGTTTCTATTCAAACAATCATCCACTGCCCTCTCGAATGCCTCGATTGAACCTGCCTCCACCACACTTCCAGGCCGTGCATTCCAGACCCCAATCACTCGCTGTGTGAAAAAGTTTCTCACCTCGCATTTGCTTCTTTTGCAAATCACTTTAAATCTGTGCCCTCTCGTTCTCGATCCTTTTACGAGTGGAAACAGTTTCTCCCTATCTACTCTGTCCAGCCCCCTCATGATTTTGAACATCTCTATCAAATCTCCTCTCAGCCTTTTTCTCTCCAAGGAGAACAGTCTCAACCTCTCCAATCTATCCTCATAGCTGAAGTTTCTCATCTCTGGAACCATTCTTGTAAACCTCTTCTGCTCTCTCTCCAACATGTTCACATCCTTCCTATAATGTGGTGCCCAGAACTGTGCACAATACTCCAGCTGAGGTCTAATGAGTGTCTTATATAAATTCAGCATAACCTCCCTGCTCTTGTACTCTATGCCCCTATTAATAAAGCCCAGGATACTATATACTTTATTAACTGCTCTCTCCACCTGTCCTGACACCTTCGATGATCTATGCACATATACCCCCAGGTCTTTCTGCTCCTGAACCCCCTTCAAAATTTCACCCCTTATTTTATATTGTCTGTCCATGTTCTTCCTTCCAAAATGCATCATCTCACACTTCCCCACATTGAACGCCATCTGCCACCTATCTGCCCACTCCACCCAACTTGTCCATGTCCTATTGAAGTTCCACACCGTCCTCCTCACAGTTCACAACACTCCCAAGCTTCGTATCATCCACAAACTTTGAAACTGTCCCCTGCACACCAAGATCCAGATCATTAATATATATCAGGAAAAGCAAGGGTCCCAATACCGACCCCTGGGGAACTTCACTACAAACCTTCCTCCAGCCCGAAAAATACCCATTGACCATTACTCTCTGCTTCCTGTTTTGTATCCACATCGCTACTGCCCCTTTTATTCAGTGTTGCCAGGGCTTGAAAATTGCAGCTATGAGGAGAGATTGGACAGGCTGGGGTTGTTTTCTTCACAACAAAGGAGGCTGAGGGGTGACCTAATTGAGGTGTACAAAATTATGAAGGGCCTAGATAGGGTAGACAGTAAAGACGAGTTTTCTTTAGCCCAGGGGGCAATTACCAGGGGATTAAGATGGGCAGCTAGTTTCTTTTTCATCTTTTTTCTGGCCAGCACGGACATGATGGGCTGAATGGCCTCTTTCTACACACAAACTTTCCTATGGTTCTAACTCTCTCCCCCATCTTTACCCCTTTTTTAATCCAACTTAAAAAAAATGTTTAATCAATTTTTATTGTTTATTTTTATTGATTTATTTATTTTAAAATCATTTCTCCCCCCACCAACCCCCCGGCCCCCGCCTCACAGCGCCATCTGTCAATTGTTTCCATGTTGCCCTTTCACCGAGCGCTGACCCTTGTTCTGCTCTTCACGCGTTCTGCTCTTACCGTTACGCCGCTATCAGCACCTTCTTTAGTCTCTCACACCACCATTAATACTCCCTCTGTCCTGTGTCCACGACATCTTTGTCAGCCTCTCCTGAGCCCCCCACCTATCCCTGACTTTCTATTTTGCTCTAACCTCTCTTAAACAGTATAAAATCCATCACATTTCTACTTCTCTTTAGCTCTGAATGCAGACTCGAAACGTTAACCCTGTTTCTCTCCCCTGTGGTGCCGCCAGGCCTGCTGAACTTTTCCAGCATTTTTCGTTTTGTTTCAGATTTCCAGCATCTGCAGCATTTTGCTTTCATCACACTCACTCTCTGTCCCTCTCTCTCTGTCTCTCCCCCTCTCTGTCTCTCTCCTTGTCTCTCTCTCTCTTTCTGTCTCTCCCCCTCTCTGTCTCTCTCTCTCCCACCCTGTGTCTCTCTCCCTGTCTCTCTCTCTTTCTGTCTCTCACTCTGTCTCTCTCTCACTCTCTGTCTGTCCCTCTGTCTGTCTCTCTGTGTCTTTCTCTCTCTCTCTCTGTCTCTCCCCCTCTCTGTCTCTCTCTCTGTCGCTCTCTCTGTCTCTCCCCCTTTGTCTGTCTCTCTCTCCCTGTCTCTCTCTCTCTCTCTATGTCTTTCTCTGTCTCTCCCCCTCTCTGTGTCTCTCTCTCCCACCCTGTGTCTCTCTCCCTGTCTCTCTCTCTCTTTCTATCTCTCTCTCTGTGTCTCTCCCCCTCTCTGTCTGTCTCTCTCACTGTCTCTCCCCCTCTCTGTCTGTCTCTGTCCCTGTCCCTCTCTCTCTGTCTCTCTCTCTGTCTCTCTCCCCCTCTCTGTCTGTCTCTCTCACTGTCTCTTCCCCTCTCTGTCTGTCTCTGTCCCTGTCCCTCTCTCTCTGTCTCTCTCTCTGTCTCTCTCCCCCTCTCTGTCTGTCTCTCTCACTGTCTCTCCCCCTCTCTGTCTGTCTCTGTCCCTGTCCCTCTCTCTCTCTGTCTCTCCCCTTCTCTGTCTCTCTCTCTCTCTCGCTCTGTCTCTCTCCCTGTCTCTCTCTCTCCCCGTCTCTCTCCCTTTCTCCTGTCTACATTCAGTAGCTGTCTGAGAACTGCACTGACCATTTTCCCTTGTTGTTAACAGATTGATAACAAAGGGAACCGCCTGCTGGTAAATGATGAAGCTTTTATTAATGTTCCTGCTATTGCTGCTGCCCATGTCATCAAACGTTACACTGCTCAGGCCAGAGATGAACTCTCCTTCGAGGTAAACAAAAGATTTCACGCAGCAGTGGGGAGAACAAGAGGATCCCAGCAGGAGACACTGCCTGTAGGGGGTGCTGGGTGTGTGTGTGTGTGTGTTGTGAAAGTGGGAGTGTGTGTGTGAGAATCTGTGTGCGTGTGTGTGTGCGTGACAGTGGGAGAGTGTGTGAGAGAATGTGTGTGTGCATGACAGTGGGAGAGTGTGTGTGTGACAGTAGCAGTGTGTGTGTGAGAATGTGTGTGTGCGTGACAGTGGGAGAGTGTGTGCGTGACAGTGGGAGAGTGTGTGAGAATCTGCGTTTGTGACTTTGTGTATGTGAGAATCTGTGTGTGTGTGTGTGTGTATGTGTTGAGAAAGTGGGAGTGTATGTGTGAGAATCTGCATGTGTGTGCGTGACAGTGGGAGAGTGTGTGCGTGACAGTGGGAGAGTGTGTGCGTGACAGTGGGAGAGTGTGTGCGTGACAGTGGGAGAGTGTGTGCGTGACAGTGGGAGAGTGTGTGCGTGACAGTGGGAGAGTGTGTGCGTGACAGTGGGAGAGTGTGTGTGTGACAGTGGGAGAGTGTGTGCGTGACAGTGGGAGAGTGTGTGTGTGACAGTGGGAGAGTGTGTGTGTGACAGTGGGAGAGTGTGTGTGTGACAGTGGGAGAGTTTGTGCGTGACAGTGGGAGAGTGTGTGCGTGACAGTGGGAGAGTGTGTGCGTGACAGTGGGAGAGTTTGTGCGTGACAGTGGGAGAGTGTGTGCGTGACAGTGGGAGAGTGTGTGCGTGACAGTGGGAGAGTGTGTGCGTGACAGTGGGAGAGTGTGTGCGTGACAGTGGGAGAGTGTGTGCGTGACAGTGGGAGAGTGTGTGCGTGACAGTGGGAGAGTGTGTGCGTGACAGTGGGAGAGTGTGTGCGTGACAGTGGGAGAGTGTGTGCGTGACAGTGGGAGAGTGTGTGCGTGACAGTGGGGGAGTGTGTGCGTGACAGTGGGGGAGTGTGTGCGTGACAGTGGGAGAGTGTGTGCGTGACAGTGGGAGAGTGTGTGCGTGACAGTGGGAGAGTGTGTGCGTGACAGTGGGAGTGTGTGCGTGACAGTGGGAGAGTGTGTGCGTGACAGTGGGAGAGTGTGTGCGTGACAGTGGGAGAGTGTGCGTGACAGTGGGAGAGTGTGTGTGTGACAGTGGGAGAGTGTGTGTGTGACAGTGGGAGAGTGTGTGCGTGACAGTGGGAGAGTGTGTGCGTGACAGTGGGAGAGTGTGTGCGTGACAGTGGGAGAGTGTGTGCGTGACAGTGGGAGAGTTTGTGCGTGACAGTGGGAGAGTGTGTGCGTGACAGTGGGAGTGTGTGTGCGTGACAGTGGGAGAGTGTGTGCGTGACAGTGGGAGAGTGTGTGTGTGACAGTGGGAGAGTGTGTGCGTGACAGTGGGAGAGTTTGTGCGTGACAGTGGGAGAGTGTGTGCGTGACAGTGGGAGAGTGTGTGCGTGACAGTGGGAGAGTGTGTGTGTGACAGTGGGAGAGTGTGTGCGTGACAGTGGGAGAGTGTGTGCGTGACAGTGGGAGAGTGTGTGTGTGACAGTGGGAGAGTGTGTGTGACAGTGGGAGAGTGTGTGCGTGACAGTGGGAGAGTGTGTGTGTGACAGTGGGAGTGTGTGCGTGACAGTGGGAGAGTGTGTGCGTGACAGTGGGAGTGTGTGCGTGACAGTGGGAGAGTGTGTGCGTGACAGTGGGAGAGTGTGTGCGTGACAGTGGGAGAGTGTGTGCGTGACAGTGGGAGAGTGTGTGCGTGACAGTGGGAGAGTGTGTGCGTGACAGTGGGAGAGTGTGTGTGTGACAGTGGGAGAGTGTGTGCGTGACAGTGGGAGAGTGTGTGTGTGACAGTGGGAGTGTGTGCGTGACAGTGGGAGAGTGTGTGCGTGACAGTGGGAGAGTGTGTGCGTGACAGTGGGAGAGTGTGTGCGTGACAGTGGGAGAGTGTGTGCGTGACAGTGGGAGAGTGTGTGTGAATCTGTGCATTTGTGATTGTGCGTATGTGAGAATCTGTGTGTGTGTTGTGAAAGTGGGAGTGTGTATGTGAGAATCTGTGCATGCTTGTGTGTGACAATGGGAGTGTGTGTGTGTGACAGTGGGAGTGTGTGAGAATGTGTGTGTGTGTGTGTAACAGTGGGAGAATGTGTGTGAGAATCTGTGTGTGTGCGTGACAATGGGAGAGTGTGCGAGACATTGGGACAATGTGCATGACAGTGGGAGAGTGTGTGTGTGTGTGAGAATCTGTGTGTGTGTGTGTGAGAATCTGTGTGTGTGTGTGTGAGAATCTGTGTGTGTGTGTGAGAATGTGTGTGTGTGTGTGAGAATGTGTGTGTGTGAGAATCTGTGTGTGTGTGTGTGTGTGAGAATCTGTGTGTGTGTGTGAGAATCTGTGTGTGTGCGCGCGCGCACGTGTGTATGAGAATCTGTGTGTGTGTGAGAATCTGTGTGTATGTGTGTGTGACAGTGGGAGTGTGTATGTGAGAATCTGTGCATGCTTGTGTGTGACAATGGGAGTGTGTGTGTGTGACAGTGGGAGTGTGTGAGAATGTGTGTGTGTGTAACAGTGGGAGAATGTGTGTGAGAATCTATGTGTGTGTGCGTGACAATGGGAGAGTGTGCGAGACATTGGGACAATGTGCATGACAGTGGGAGAGTGTGTGTGTGTGTGAGAATCTGTGTGTGTGTGTGAGAATGTGTGTGTGTGTGAGAGAATCTGTGTGTGTGTGTGAGAATGTGTGTGTGTGTGAGAATCTGTGTGTGTATGAGAATCTGTGTGTGTGTGTGTGTGTGAATCTGTGTGTGTGTGTGTGAGAATCTGTGTGTGTGTGTGCGCGCGTGTGTGTGTGAGAATCTGTGTGTGAGAGAATCTGTGTGTGTGTGTGTGTGAGAATCTGTGTGTGTGTGTGAGAATCTGTGTGTGCGCGCGCGTGTGTGTGAGAGAATCTGTGTGTGTGTGTGAGAATCTGTGTGTGTGTGTGTGTGTGTGTGTGTGTGAGAATCTGTGTGTGTGTGTGAGAATCTGTGTGTGTATGAGAATGTGTGTGTGTGTGTGAGAATCTGTGTGTGCGCGCGCGTGTGTGTGAGAGAATCTGTGTGTGAGAGAATCTGTGTGTGAGAATCTGTGTGTGTGTGAGAATCTGTGTGTGTGAGAGAATCTGTGTGTGTGTGTGAGAGTGTGTGTGTGTGTGTGTGAGGGGTACAGATGGGGTTGTGCTCTTTCACAATCACTAGCTCCTAATCCAGCTCCTTTCTCCAACTGATATAATCCCCCAAATCCAGCTTCACCCCAGGTGTGAAATACTCAGCCCCCGTCCCTTATCGTTACAGGTGGGGGATATTGTCTCTGTCATTGACATGCCTCCAAAGGAGGACACCACATGGTGGAGAGGCAAACATGGCTTCCAGGTAGGAACACTGCAGCTTTTTGATTCTGGGGCCTTTAAGTGAGTTAAATATTCCAGATGGTTTATTCAAACATCGCCAAGAGAGATATGAGGGACAAGTGACCAAAAGATCAGTCAAAGGGGCAGATTTCTCAGGAGTGTCTTACAGGAGGAGAGACAGACAGAGAATGAGAGAGGCGGAGGGGTTTAGGGAGGGAATTCCAGAGCTCAGGGCCCCCAGGCAGCTGAAGGCACGGCCGCCAATGGTGGAGCGATGGGTATCGGGGGACTGTCAAGAGGCCGGAATTGGAGGAGCGCAGAGATCTCGGAGGGTTGTAGGGACTGGAGGAGGTTACAGAGATAGGGAGGGTTGTTGGGGCTGGAGGAAGCTACAGTGACAGGTTGAAATATGCCGTACCTGTCCTGGGAGTGTTTGATGGGGACGGTGTAGAGGGAGCTTTACTCTGTATCTAACCCCGTGCTGTACCTGTCCTGGGAGTGTTTGATGGGGACAGTGAAGAGGGAGCTTTACTCTGTATCTAACCCCGTGCTGTACCTGTCCTGGGAGTATTTGATGGGGACGGTGTAGAGGGAGCTTTACTCTGTATCTAACCCCGTGCTGTACCTGTCCTGGGAGTGTTTGATGGGGACAGTGTAGAGGGAGCTTTACTCTCTATCTAACCCCGTGCTGTACCTGTCCTGGGAGTGTTTGATGGGGACAGTGTAGAGGGAGCTTTACTCTGTATCTAACCCCGTGCTGTACCTGTCCTGGGAGTGTTTGATGGGGACGGTGTAGAGGGAGCTTTACTCTGTATCTAACCCCGTGCTGTACCTGTCCTGGGAGTGTTTGATGGGGACGGTGTAGAGGGAGCTTTACTCTGTATCTAACCCCGTGCTGTACCTGTCCTGGGAGTGTTTGATGGGGACAGTGTAGAGGGAGCTTTACTCTCTATCTAACCCCGTGCTGTACCTGTCCTGGGAGTGTTTGATGGGGACAGTGTAGAGGGAGCTTTACTCTGTATCTAACCCCGTGCTGTACCTCTCCTGGGAGTGTTTGATGGGGACGGTGTAGAGGGAGCTTTACTCTGTATCTAACCCAGTGCTGTACCTGTCCTGGGAGTGTTTGATGGGGACGGTGTAGAGGGAGCTTTACTCTGTATCTAACCCCGTGCTGTACCTGTCCTGGGAGTGTTTGATGGGGACAGTGTAGAGGGAGCTTTACTCTCTATCTAACCCCGTGCTGTACCTGTCCTGGGAGTGTTTGATGGGAACAGTGTAGAGGGAGCTTTACTCTGTATCTAACCCCGTGCTGTACCTGTCCTGGGAGTGTTTGATGGGGACAGTGTAGAGGGAGCTTTACTCTGTATCTAACCCCGTGCTGTACCTGTCCTGGGAGTGTTTGATGGGGACAGTGTAGAGGGAGCTTTACTCTGTATCTAACCCCGTGCTGTACCTGTCCTGGGAGTGTTTGATGGGGACGGTGTAGAGGGAGCTTTACTCTGTATCTAACCCCGTGCTGTACCTGTCCTGGGAGTGTTTGATGGGGACGGTGTAGAGGGAGCTTTACTCTGTATCTAACCCCGTGCTGTACCTGTCCTGGGAGTGTTTGATGGGGACAGTGGAGAGGGAACTTTACTCTGTATCTAACCCCGTGCTGTACCTGTCCTGGGAGCGTTTGATGGGGACAATGTAGAGGGAGCTTTACTCTGTATCTAACCCCATGCTGTACCTGTCCTGGGAATGTTTGATGGGGACAGTGTAGAGGGAGCTTTACTCTGTATCTAACCCCGTGCTGTACCTGTCTTTGGAGTGTTTGAAAGGGACAGTGTAGAGGTAGTTATACTCTGTATCTAACCCCGTGCTGTACCTGTCCTGGGAGTGTTTGATGGGGACAGTGTAGAGGGAGTTATACTCTGTATCTAACCCCGTGCTGTACCTGTCCTGGGAGTGTTTGATGGGGACAGTGTAGAGGGAGTTTTACTCTGTGGGGGATTAGTTGTGGATTTTGAGTGTCTGTCACAGGTTTACCTGATAATGTCTCTGCTCTGTATCCAGGTTGGGTTTTTTCCCAGTGAGTGTGTACAGTTGATCAGTGAAAGACTCACCCCATCAAACTGCCCGTCTGCAGCGAAAACAGGTCAGAGGAAAATTCAACCAAAGTCAGCCAGGGTTCCTGCTCCCGATCACTGTCCGATGACCCCTGGGTTAGAGAGAGGGAGGGGAAATCAGCCAGGGTTCCTGCTCCTGATCACTGTCCAGTGACCCCTGTGTTAGAGAGAGAGAGGGGAAATCAGCCAGGGTTCCTGCTCCTGATCACTGTCCAGTGACCCCTGGGTTAGAGAGAGAGAGGAAATCAGCCAGGGTTCCTGCTCCTGATCACTGTCCAGTGATCCCTGGGTTAGAGAGGGAGAGGGGAAATCAGCCAGGGTTCCTGCTTCTGATCACTGTCCAGTGACCCCTGGGTTAGAGAGAGAGAGAGAGGAAATCAGCCAGGGTTCCTGCTCCTGATCACTGTTCAGTGATCCCTGGGTTAGAGAGAGAGAGAGGGGGGAAATCAGCCAGGGTTCCTGCTCCTGATCACTGTCCAGTGACCCCTGGGTTAGAGAGAGAGAGAGGGGGAAATCAGCCAGGGTTCCTGCTCCTGATCACTGTCCAGTGACCCCTGGGTTAGAGAGAGAGAGAGAGGAAATCAGCCAGGGTTCCTGCTCCTGATCATTGTCCAGTGATCCCTGGTGGACGGTCTGGGTGGTAACCAGACGAGGTCAGTGGGAGACCCCGGCTGATGGAGACACTCTGGGTTCGCTCAGTGCTACCCCGCCATTCTGGTCGCTTCCCAGGATTCAAAGTGGTTTTGGCAGTCGGCACATTGGTAGAACCGGGGAGAAGATTTCTCAGAGATGAGTGAGGCATTGGGATTGCTCAGTTAGAATTTGATTCGCGTGTTTACTCTTGTCAGATTGCGAAGGAGCTGCTGTGAAGCCAGGAGCTGTAAATCCACCATCTCCCACATCAGGTAATGGTCAATCCATGGTGTCGCTAAGGGGGCTAACAGCTTGCTTCATTTCACTGGACAATCATAGGCGTGGCTGAGTGGGTAGATCACGCCCCCATCTCTCTCTACTCCTCAGTCCAAAGGACTTGATTTTGAGCCCCCACTTCAGGCCGACAGTCCTCAGTGTCAGTGCTGAGGGAGTGCTGCACTGTCGGACGGTCAGTGCTGAGGGAGTGCTGCACTGTCGGAGGGTCAGTGCTGAGGGAGTGCCGCACTGTCGGAGGGTCAATACTGAGGGAGTGCCGCACTGTCGGAGGGTCAGTACTGAGGGAGTGCCGCACTGTCGGAGGGTCAGTACTGAGGGAGTGCCGCACTGTCGGAGGGTCAGTACTGAGGGAGTGCTGCGCTGTCGGAGGGTCAGTACTGAGGGAGTGCCGCACTGTCGGAGGGTCAGTACTGAGGGAGTGCTGCGCTGTCGGAGGGTCAGTACTGAGGGAGTGCTGCACTGTCGGAGGGTCAGTACTGAGGGAGTGCTGCACTGTCGGAGGGTCAGTACTGAGGGAGTGCTGCGCTGTCGGAGGGTCAGTACTGAGGGAGTGCTGCGCTGTCGGAGGGTCAGTACTGAGGGAGTGCTGCACTGTCGGAGGGTCAGTACTGAGGGAGTGCTGCACTGTCGGAGGGTCAGTACTGAGGGAGTGCTGCGCTGTCGGAGGGTCAGTACTGAGGGAGTGCTGCGCTGTCGGAGGGTCAGTACTGAGGGAGTGCCGCACTGTCGGAGGGTCAGTACAGAGGGAGTGCTGCACTGTCGGAGGGTCAGTACTGAGGCAGTGCCACACTGTTGGAAATGCCTCTTTGGGTGAGATATTAAACCCAAGTCTCCATTTGCCCTCTCAGAGGTGTAACTGCCTCACACTGACACTGAATGAAAGATTAGTTACTGGCAGGGCACAGTGTTATCGATAGGATCCAATGACTGATCCATGTTCTGTCTGCAGTTTGTAAGAAACATGGAAAACTGATGGGATTACTGCTGAATTTCATGAAGTCCCGGCCGACACGTCAGAAACTGAAGCAGCGTGGAATCCTGAAGGAGAGAGTGTTCGGCTGTGATCTCGGAGAACACCTACTCAACTCCGGCCTGGATGGTATAACTCCCAGTGATCGGAGGGAGGGAACGAGAAAGAGGAGGGAGCTGGGCGGGTGAGACCGAGAGAGGTGGGAAAGAGAGATGGAGGGAGAGGGAGGAGCAGTAAAGGGGGGAGAGAGGAGGGAGGGAGGGAGAATGAGAGAGTAGGGAGGAGTGTCTAAGGAGGGACAGAGGGAGACAGGAGGGAGCGATGGAAAAGGGGGACAGGATAAAAGGGGGCGGAGGGAGAGGGAGGAGCAGTAAAGGAGGGAGAATGAGAGAGTAGGGAGGAGGGCTGGGGGAACAGAGGGAGGGAGAGATGGAAAAGAGTGGGAGGGAAAGGGGGACGGAGGGAGAGAGAGAAGGAGTAGCAGAAAAGGATGAAGGGAGAGAGGAGGGAGGGAGAAAGGAGGGAGCGGGGAAGTGGGTGAGGAGCGAGGGAAAGAGAGGGAGGGCAGGTTGAGGAAGGATTGCATCTGTTGGAGTTTAGAAGAGTAAGAGGTGACTTGATTTTTAAAAATTCATTCATGGGATGTGGGCGTCGCTGGCTGGGCCCAGCATTTATTGCCCATCCCTAATTGCCCTTTGAGAAGGTGGTGGGTGAGCTGCCTTCTTGAGCCGCTGCAGTCCCTGTGGTGTAGGTACACCCACAGTGCTGTTAGGGAGGGAGTTCCAGGATTTTGACCCAGCGACAGTGAAGGAACGGCCGATATATTCCCAAGTCAGGATGGTGAGTGACTCGGAGGGGAACTTCCAGGTGGTGGTGTTCCCCATGTGTCTGCTGCCCTTGTCCTTCTAGATGGTAGAGGTCGTGGGTTTGGAAGGTGCTGTCTAAGGTGCCTTGGTGAATTCCTGCAGTGCATCTTGTAGATGGTACACACACTGCTGCTACTGTGTGTCTGTGGTAGAGGGAGTGAATGTTTGTGGATGTGGTGCCAATCAAGCGGGGCTGCTTTGACCTGGATGGTGTTGAGCAAGAGTGTTGTTGGAGCTGCACTCATCCAGGCAAGTGGGGAGTATTCCATCACACTCCTGACTTGTGCCTTTTAGATGATGGACAGGCTTTGGGGAGTCAGGAGGTGGGTTATTCATCGCAGGATTCCCAGCCTCTAACCTGCTCTTGTAGCCACAGTATTTCTATGGCTGGTCCAGTTCAGTTTCTGGTCAATGGTCGAAGGAGCCTTGGTGAGTTGCTGCAGTGCATCTTGTAGATGGTACACACACTGCTGCCATTGAAACCTTTAAGGGATGTGGTGGCACAGTGATATTGTCACTGGACTAGTGTTCCAGAGACCTAGGGTAATGGTCTGGCGTGGCCAATGGTGGAATCTGAATCCAATAAAATTCTGGAATTAAAAATCTGATGGTGACCATGAAACCACTGTCGATTGTTGAAAAAACCCATCTGGGTCACTAATGCCCTTTGGAGGAGGGAAATCTGCCGTCCTTACCCGGTCTGGCCTACATGTGACTCCAGACCCACAGCAAAGTGGCTGACTCTTAAATGCCCCTCTGAACAAGGGCAATTAGGGATGGGCAATAAATGCTGGCCTAGCCAGTGACGCCCACATCCCATTAACAAATATTAAAAGAAATCCTGAGGGGTCTTATTTAAGGGAGGATGTAAATGCGTTGGAAGCAGTTCAGAGAAGGTTTACCAGACTAATTCCTGGAATGGGTGGGTTGTCTTGTGAGGAAAGGTTGGACAGGTTAGGTTTGTATCCACTGGAGTTTAGAAGAGTAAGAGGCGACTTGATTGAAGCTGTTAAGATCCTGAGGGGTCTTGACAGGGTGGATGTGGAGAGGATGTTTCCTCTTGTGGAAGAATCTAGAACCAGGGAGATCACTGTTTAAAAATAAGGGGTCGCCCGTTTAAAACGGAGATGAGGAGAACAATTTTCTTCTCATCAGAGGCTGGTGAGTCTTTGGAACTCTCTTCCTCAAAAGGTGGTGGAAGCAGAGTCTGAATAGTTTTAAGGCCGGGGTGGATAGATTCTTGGTAAGTAATGGGGTGAAAGGTTATTGATGGTGTACGGCAAGTTTCAGTCAGGTCAGCCAGGATCTTGTTGAATGACGGAGCAGGCTCGAGGGGCCGAGTGGCCTCCTCCTGCTCCCAATTCATATGTTGGTATGATTGAGGGAAGGGAGGAGGGAGCAGGCATGGAGGGACAGAGAGAGGGAGGGAGAGAGTGAGAGAGAGAGGAGGGATCAGTCTGGTGGGAAGGAGAGCAAGTAGGGAGGGGTGGATGGAGGAAGAGTGGGAGGCGGATGGAGGGAGGAAGAGCAGGAGGCGGAGGGAAAGATAGCGACACGAAGTGAGACAGGGCAAGAGAGGGTGAGGAAGTGAAGATTGGGATAGAGAGGGAGGGGGAGGCTGTAATGATCGAGAGCAGGTGAATGAGGATTAGATGGATGGTCCTGAGCCCCACACTGAGCTGGAAGTGTCCGGGCCCCTGTGCTGTGTTTATGATCTGTCCCCATGACCCTCGCTAACTTCACTATTCCCATTCTGCAGTTCCTCAGGTGTTGGTAAGCTGCTCTGAATTTATCGAGGAACATGGGATTGTGGATGGGATTTACCGGCTCTCTGGAATCTCCTCCAACATTCAAAAACTACGGTAAACAAGTCTACCCCCTGTCCATCTCTCACAGCAAATACCCCACACCTCCTCTCTACTTCTCCGTCTCCATCTCTCCATCACAGAATTCCTCACTCACTCTCTCTCCGTCACAGTATTCCTCCTCACTCTCTCTCCATCACAGTATTCCTCCTCACTATCCCTCCATCACAGAATCCCTCACTCACTATCCCTCCATCACAGAATTCCTCACTCACTATCCCTCCATCGCA
The DNA here is from genome assembly GCF_964194155.1 of Cetorhinus maximus. NCBI lineage: Eukaryota > Metazoa > Chordata > Chondrichthyes > Lamniformes > Cetorhinidae > Cetorhinus > Cetorhinus maximus. The sequence continues at coordinate 16,199 of NW_027597597.1, forward strand.
GAATCCCTCACTATCTCTCCATCGCAGAATTCCTCACTCACTATCCCTCCATCACAGAAGTCCTCACGCACTATCTCTCCATCACAGAATCCCTCACTCACTATCCCTCCATCACAGAATCCCTCACTCACTATCTCTCCATCACAGAATCCCTCACTCACTATCCCTCCATCACAGTATTCCTCCTCACTATCCCTCCATCACAGAATCCCTCACTCACTATCTCTCCATCACAGAATTCCTCCTCACTATCTCTCCATCACAGAATCCCTCACTCACTATCCCTCCATCACAGTATTCATCCTCACTATCCCTCCATCACAGAATTCCTCACTCACTATCCCTCCATCACAGAATTCCTCCTCACTATCCCTCCATCACATAATTCCTCACTCACTATCCCTCCATCACAGAATCCCTCACTCACTATCCCTCCATCACAGAATCCCTCACTCACTATCTCTCCATCACAGAATCCCTCACTCACTCTCCATCACAGTATTCCTCCTCACTATCTCTCCATCACAGTATTCCTCCTCACTATCCCTCCATCACAGAATTCCTCACTCACTATCCCTCCATCACAGAATTCGTCACTCACTATCCCTCCATCACAGAATCCCTCACTCACTATCCCTCCATCACAGAATCCCTCACTCACTATCTCTCCATCACAGAATCCCTCACTCACTATCCCTCCATCACAGTATTCCTCCTCACTATCCCTCCATCACAGTATTCCTCCTCACTATCCCTCCATCACAGAATTCCTCACTCACTATCTCTCCATCACAGAATTCCTCACTCACTATCTCTCCATCACAGAATTCCTCACTCACCATCCCTCCATCACAGCATCCCTCACTCACTATCTCTCCATCACAGTATTCCTCCTCACTATCCCTCCATCACAGTATTCCTCCTCACTATCCCTCCATCACAGAATCCCTCACTCACTATCTCTCCATCACAGAATTCCTCACTCACTATCCCTCCATCACAGAATCCCTCACTCACTATCTCTCCATCACAAAATTCCTCACTCACTATCCCTCCATCACATAATCCCTCACTCACTATCCATCACAAAATTCCTCCTCACTATCTCTCCATCACAGAATCCCTCTCACTATCTCTCCATCACAGAATCCCTCACTCACTATCTCTCCATCACAAAATTCCTCACTCACTATCTCTCCATCACAGAATCCCTCACTCACTATCCCTCCATCACAGAATCCCTCACTCACTATCTCTCCATCACAGAATCCCTCACTCACTATCCCTCCATCACAGTATTCCTCCTCACTATCTCTCCATCACAGAATTCCTCACTCACTATCTCTCCATCACAGAATTCCTCACTCACTATCCCTCCATCACAGAATTCCTCACTCACTATCCCTCCATCACAGAATCCCTCACTCACTATCCCTCCATCACAGTATTCCTCCTCACTATCCCTCAATCACAGAATTCCTCACTCACTATCTCTCCATCACAGAATTCCTCACTCACTATCCCTCCATCACAGAATTGCTCACTCACTATCCCTCCATCACAGAATCCCTCACTCACTATCCCTCCATCACAGAATTCCTCACTCACTATCCCTCCATCACAGAATTCCTCACTCACTATCTCTCCATCACAGTATTCCTCCTCACTATCCCTCCATCACATAATCCCTCACTCACTATCCCTCCATCACAGTATTCCTCCTCACTATCTCTCCATCACCGAATTCCTCACTCACTATCTCTCCATCACAGAATTCCTCACTCACTATCTCTCCATCACAGAATTCCTCACTCACTATCCCTCCATCACAGAATCCCTCACTCACTATCCCTCCATCACAGTATTCCTCCTCACTATCCCTCAATCACAGAATTCCTCACTCACTATCCCTCCATCACAGAATCCCTCACTCACTATACCTCCATCACAGAATCCCTCACTCACTATACCTCCATCACAGTATTCCTCCTCACTATTCCTCCATCACAGAATTCCTCACTCACTATCCCTCCATCACAGAATTCCTCACTCACTATCTCTCCATCACAGAATTCCTCCTCACTATCCCTCCATCACAGAATTCCTCCTCACTATCCCTCCATCACAGAATCCCTCACTCACTATCCCTCCATCACAGTATTCCTCCTCACTATCTCTCCATCACAGAATTCCTCACTCACTATCTCTCCATCACAGAATTCCTCACTCACTATCTCTCCATCACAGAATTCCTCACTCACTATCCCTCCATCACAGAATCCCTCACTCACTATCCCTCCATCACAGTATTCCTCCTCACTATCCTTCAATCACAGAATCCCTCACTCACTATCCCTCCATCACAGAATCCCTCACTCACTATACCTCCATCACAGTATTCCTCCTCACTATCCCTCCATCACAGAATTCCTCACTCACTATCCCTCCATCACAGAATTCCTCACTCACTATCTCTCCATCACAGAATTCCTCACTCACTATCCCTCCATCACAGAATCCCTCACTCACTATCTCTCCATCACAGTATTCCTCCTCACTATCCCTCCATCACAGAATTCCTCACTCACTATCCCTCCATCACAGAATCCCTCACTCACTATCCCTCCATCACAGAATCCCTCACTCACTATCCCGCCATCACAGTATTCCTCCTCACTATCCCTCCATCACAGTATTCCTCACTCACTATCTCTCCATCACAGAATTCCTCACTCACTATCCCTCCATCACAGAATTCCTCACTCACTTTCCCTCCATCACAGAATCCCTCACTCACTATCTCTCCATCACAGTATTCCTCCTCACTATCTCTCCATCACAGTATTCCTCCTCACTATCCCTCCATCACAGAATTCCTCACTCACTATCCCTCCATCACAGAATTCCTCACTCACTATCCCTCCATCACAGAATCCCTCACTCACTATCTCTCCATCACAGAATCCCTCTCACTATCCCTCCATCACAGTATTCCTCCTCACTATCCCTCCATCACAGTATTCCTCCTCACTATCCCTCCATCACAGAATTCCTCACTCACTATCTCTCCATCACAGAATTCCTCACTCATTATCTCTCCATCACAGAATTCCTCACTCACCATCCCTCCATCACAGAATCCCTCACTCACTAACCCTCCATCACAGAATCCCTCACTCACTATCCCTCCATCACAGTATTCCTCCTCACTATCCCTCCATCACAGAATTCCTCACTCACTATCCCTCCATCACAGTATTCCTCCTCACTATCCCTCCATCACAGAATTCCTCACTCACTATCTCTCCATCACAGAATTCCTCACTCACTATCCCTCCATCACAGAATCCCTCACTCACTATCTCTCCATCACAGTATTCCTCCTCACTATCTCTCCATCACAGTATTCCTCCTCACTATCCCTCCATCACAGAATTCCTCACTCACTATCCCTCCATCACAGAATCCCTCACTCACTATCCCTCCATCACAGAAGCCCTCACTCACTATCTCTCCATCACGGAATCCCTCACTCACTATCCCCCATCACAGTATTCCTCCTCACTATCGCTCCATCACAGAATCCCTCACTCACTATCTCTCCATCACAGAATTCCTCACTCACTATCTCTCCATCACAGAATCCCTCACTCACTATCTCTCCATCACAGAATCCCTCACTCACTATCTCTCCATCACAGAATCTCTCACTCACTATCCCTCCATCACAGAATCCCTCACTCACTATCCCTCCATCACAGAATTCCTCACTCACTATCCCTCCATCACAGAATTCCTCTCACTATCCCTCCATCACAGAATTCCTCACTCACTATCCCTCCATCACAGAATTCCTCACTCACTATCCCTCCATCACAGAGTTCCTCACTCACTATCCCTCCATCACAGAATTCCTCACTCACTATCCCTCCATCACAGAATTCTTCACTCACTATCTCTCCATCACAGAATCCCTCACTCACTATCCCTCCATCACAGAATTCCTCACTCACTATCTCTCCATCACAGAATCCCTCACTCACTATCCCTCCATCACAGTATTCCTCACTCACTATCTCTCCATCACAGAATTCCTTACTCACTATCTCTCCATCACAGAATTCCTCCTCACTATCTCTCCATCACAGAATTCCTCACTCACTATCTCTCCATCACAGAATTCCTCACTCACTATCCCTCCATCACATAATCCCTCACTCATTATCCCTCCATCACAGAATTCCTCACTCACTATCTCTCCATCACAGTATTCCTCCTCACTATCCCTCCATCACAGAATCCCTCACTCACTATCCCTCCATCACAGTATTCCTCCTCACTATCTCTCCATCACAGAATTCCTCACTCACTATCTCCATCACAGAATTCCTCACTCACTATCTCTCCATCACAGAATTCCTCACTCACTATCCCTCCATCACAGAATCCCTCACTCACTATCCCTCCATCACAGTATTCCTCCTCACTATCTTTCAATCACAGAATCCCTCACTCACTATTCCTCCATCACAGAATCCCTCACTCACTATCTCTCCATCACAGAATCCCTCACTCACTATCCCTCCATCACAGTATTCCTCCTCACTATCTCTCCATCACAGAATTCCTCACTCACTATCTCTCCATCACAGAATTCCTCACTCACTATCCCTCCATCACAGAATTCCTCACTCACTATCCCTCTATCACAGAATCCCTCACTCACTATCCCTCCATCACAGTATTCCTCCTCACAATCCCTCCATCACAGAATTCCTCACTCACTATATCTCCATCACAGAATTCCTCACTCACTATCCCTCCATCACATAATCCCTCACTCACTATCTCTCCATCACAGTATTCCTCCTCACTATCTCTCCATCACAGTATTCCTCCTCACTATCCCTCCATCACAGAATTCCTCACTCACTATCTCTCCATCACAGTATTCCTCCTCACTATCCCTCCATCACAGAATCCCTCACTCACTATCCCTCCATCACAGTATTCCTCCTCACTATCTCTCCATCACCGAATTCCTCACTCACTATCTCTCCATCACAGAATTCCTCACTCACTATCTCTCCATCACAGAATTCCTCACTCACTGTCCCTCCATGACAGAATCCCTCACTCACTATCCCTCCATCACAGTATTCCTCCTCACTATCCCTCAATCACAGAATTCCTCACTCACTATCGCTCCATCACAGAATCCCTCACTCACTATACCTCCATCACAGAATCCCTCACTCACTATACCTCCATCACAGTATTCCTCCTCACTATCCCTCCATCACAGAATTCCTCACTCACTATCCCTCCATCACAGAATTCCTCACTCACTATCTCTCCATCACAGAATTCCTCACTCACTATCCCTCCAGCACAGAATCCCTCACTCACTATCTCTCCATCACAGTATTCCTCCTCACTATCCCTCCATCACAGAAATCCTCACTCACTATCCCTCAATCACAGAATTCCTCACTCACTATCTCTCCATCACAGAATTCCTCCTCACTATCCCTCCATGACAGAATCCCTCACTCACTATCCCTCCATCACAGTATTCCTCCTCACTATCTCTCCATCACAGAATTCCTCACTCACTATCTCTCCATCACAGAATTCCTCACTCACTATCTCTCCATCACAGAATTCCTCACTCACTATCCCTCCATCACAGAATCCCTCACTCACTATCCCTCCATCACAGTATTCCTCCTCACTATCCTTCAATCACAGAATCCCTCACTCACTATCCCTCCATCACAGAATCCCTCACTCACTATACCTCCATCACAGTATTCCTCCTCACTATCCCTCCATCACAGAATTCCTCACTCACTATCCCTCCATCACAGAATTCCTCACTCACTATCTCTCCATCACAGAATTCTTCACTCACTATCCCTCCATCACAGAATCCCTCACTCACTATCTCTCCATCACAGTATTCCTCCTCACTATCCCTCCATCACAGAATTCCTCACTCACTATCCCTCCATCACAGAATCCCTCACTCACTATCCCTCCATCACAGAATCCCTCACTCACTATCCCGCCATCACAGTATTCCTCCTCACTATCCCTCCATCACAGTATTCCTCACTCACTATCTCTCCATCACAGAATTCCTCACTCACTATCCCTCCATCACAGAATTCCTCACTCACTTTCCCTCCATCACAGAATCCCTCACTCACTATCTCTCCATCACAGTATTCCTCCTCACTATCTCTCCATCACAGTATTCCTCCTCACTATCCCTCCATCACAGAATTCCTCACTCACTATCCCTCCATCACAGAATTCCTCACTCACTATCCCTCCATCACAGAATCCCTCACTCACTATCCCTCCATCACAGAATCCCTCACTCACTATCTCTCCATCACAGAATCCCTCACTCACTATCCCTCCATCACAGTATTCCTCCTCACTATCCCTCCATCACAGTATTCCTCCTCACTATCCCTCCATCACAGAATTCCTCACTCACTATCCCTCCATCACAGAATCGCTCACTCACTATCTCTCCATCACAGTATTCCTCCTCACTATCTCTCCATCACAGTATTCCTCCTCACTATCCCTCCATCACAGAATTCCTCACTCACTATCCCTCCATCACAGAATCCCTCACTCACTATCCCTCCATCACAGAATCCCTCACTCACTATCCCCCATCACAGTATTCCTCCTCACTATCGCTCCATCACAGAATCCCTCACTCACTATCTCTCCATCACAGAATTCCTCACTCACTATCTCTCCATCACAGAATTCCTCACTCACCATCCCTCCATCACAGAATCCCTCACTCACTATCCCTCCATCACAGAATCCCTCACTCACTATCCCTCCATCACAGTATTCCTCCTCACTATCCCTCCATCACAGAATTCCTCACTCACTATCTCTCCATCACAGAATTCCTCACTCACTATCCCTCCATCACAGAATCCCTCACTCACTATCTCTCCATCACAGTATTCCTCCTCACTATCTCTCCATCACAGTATTCCTCCTCATTATCCCTCCATCACAGAATTCCTCACTCACTATCCCTCCATCACAGAATCCCTCACTCACTATCCCTCCATCACAGAAGCCGTCACTCACTATCTCTCCATCACGGAATCCCTCACTCACTATCCCCCATCACAGTATTCCTCCTCACTATCGCTCCATCACAGAATCCCTCACTCACTATCTCTCCATCACAGAATTCCTCACTCACTATCTCTCCATCACAGAATCCCTCACTCACTATCTCTCCATCACAGAATCCCTCACTCACTATCTCTCCATCACAGAATCTCTCACTCACTATCCCTCCATCACAGAATCCCTCACTCACTATCCCTCCATCACAGAATTCCTCACTCACTATCCCTCCATCACAGAATTCCTCTCACTATCCCTCCATCACAGAATTCCTCACTCACTATCCCTCCATCACAGAATTCCTCACTCACTATCCCTCCATCACAGAATTCCTCACTCACTATCCCTCCATCACAGAATTCCTCACTCACTATCCCTCCATCACAGAATTCCTCACTCACTATCTCTCCATCACAGAATCCCTCACTCACTATCCCTCCATCACAGAATTCCTCACTCACTATCTCTCCATCACAGAATCCCTCACTCACTATCCCTCCATCACAGTATTCCTCACTCACTATCTCTCCATCACAGAATTCCTCACTCACTATCTCTCCATCACAGAATTCCTCCTCACTATCTCTCCATCACAGAATTCCTCACTCACTATCTCTCCATCACAGAATTCCTCACTCACTATCCCTCCATCACAGAATCCCTCACTCATTATCCCTCCATCACAGAATTCCTCACTCACTATCTCTCCATCACAGTATTCCTCCTCACTATCCCTCCATCACAGAATCCCTCACTCACTATCCCTCCATCACAGTATTCCTCCTCACTATCTCTCCATCACAGAATTCCTCACTCACTATCTCTCCATCACAGAATTCCTCACTCACTATCTCTCCATCACAGAATTCCTCACTCACTATCCCTTCATCACAGAATCCCTCACTCACTATCCCTCCATCACAGTATTCCTCCTCACTATCGTTCAATCACAGAATCCCTCACTCACTATTCCTCCATCACAGAATTCCTCACTCACTATCTCTCCATCACAGTATTCCTCCTCACTATCCCTCCATCACAGAATCCCTCACTCACTATCCCTCCATCACAGTATTCCTCCTCACTATCTCTCCATCACAGAATTCCTCACTCACTATCTCTCCATCACAGAATTCCTCACTCACTATCTCTCCATCGCAGAATTCCTCACTCACTATCCCTCCATCACAGAATCCCTCACTCACTATCCCTCCATCACAGTATTCCTCCTCACTATCCCTCAATTACAGAATTCCTCACTCACTATCCCTCCATCACAGAATCCCTCACTCACTATACCTCCATCACAGAATTCCTCACTCACTATACCTCCATCACAGTATTCCTCCTCACTATCCCTCCATCACAGAATTCCTCACTCACTATCCCTCCATCACAGAATTCCTCACTCACTATCTCTCCATCACAGAATTCCACACTCACTATCCCTCCATCACAGAATCCCTCACTCACTATCTCTCCATCACAGTATTCCTCCTCACTATGCCTCCATCACAGAATTCCTCACTCACTATCCCTCAATCACAGAATTCCTCACTCACTATCTCTCCATCACAGAATTCCTCCTCACTATCCCTCCATCACAGAATCCCTCACTCACTATCCCTCCATCACAGTATTCCGCCTCACTATCTCTCCATCACAGAATTCCTCACTCACTATCTCTCCATCACAGAATTCCTCACTCACTATCTCTCCATCACAGAATTCCTCACTCACTATCCCTCCACCACAGAATCCCTCACTCACTATCCCTCCATCACAGTATTCCTCCTCACTATCCTTCAATCACAGAATCCCTCACTCACTATCCCTCCATCACAGAATCCCTCACTCACTATACCTCCATCACAGTATTCCTCCTCACTATCCCTCCATCACAGAATTCCTCACTCACTATCCCTCCATCACCGAATTCCTCACTCACTATCTCTCCATCACAGAATTCCTCACTCACTATCCCTCCATCACAGAATCCCTCACTCACTATCTCTCCATCACAGTATTCCTCCTCACTATCCCTCCATCACAGAATTCCTCACTCACTATCCCTCCATCACAGAATCCCTCACTCACTATCCCTCCATCACAGAATCCCTCACTCACTATCCCTCCATCACAGTATTCCTCCTCACTATCCCTCCATCACAGTATTCCTCACTCACTATCTCTCCATCACAGAATTCCTCACTCACTATCCCTCCATCACAGAATTCCTCACTCACTATCCCTCCATCACAGAATCCCTCACTCACTATCTCTCCATCACAGTATTCCTCCTCACTATCTCTCCATCACAGTATTCCTCCTCACTATCCCTCCATCACAGAATTCCTCACTCACTATCCCTCCATCACAGAATCCCTCACTCACTATCCATCGAACACAGAATCCCTCACTCACTATCCCTCCATCACAGAATCCCTCACTCACTATCTCTCCATCACAGAATCCCTCACTCACTATCCCTCCATCACAGTATTCCTCCTCACTATCCCTCCATCACAGTATTCCTCCTCACTATCCCTCCATCACAGAATCCCTCACTCACTATCTCTCCATCACAGAATTCCTCACTCACTATCTCTCCATCACAGAATTCCTCACTCACCATCCCTCCATCACAGAATCCCTCACTCACTATCCCTCCATCACAGAATCCCTCACTCACTATCCCTCCATCACAGTATTCCTCCTCACTATCCCTCCATCACAGAATTCCTCACTCACTATCTCTCCATCACAGAATTCCTCACTCACTATCCCTCCATCACAGAATCCCTCACTCACTATCTCTCCATCACAGTATTCCTCCTCACTATCTCTCCATCACAGTATTCCTCCTCACTATCCCTCCATCACAGAATTCCTCACTCACTATCCCTCCATCACAGAATCCCTCACTCACTATCCCTCCATCACAGAATCCCTCACTCACTATCTCTCCTTCACAGAATCCCTCACTCACTATCCCCCCATCACTGTATTCCTCCTCACTATCGCTCCATCACAGAATCCCTCACTCACTATCTCTCCATCACAGAATCCCTCACTCACTATCCCTCCATCACAGTATTCCTCCTCACTATCTCTCCATCACAGAATTCCTCACTCACTATCTCTCCATCACAGAATTCCTCACTCACTATCCCTCCATCACAGAATCCCTCACTCACTATCCCTCCATCACAGTATTCCTCCTCACTATCCTTCAATCAGAGAATCCCTCACTCACTATCCCTCCATCACAGAATCCCTCACTCACTATACCTCCATCACAGTATTCCTCCTCACTATCCCTCCATCACAGAATTCATCACTCACTATCCCTCCATCACAGAATTCCTCACTCACTATCTCTCCATCACAGAATTCCTCACTCACTACCCCTCCATCACAGAATCCCTCACTCACTATCTCTCCATCACAGTATTCCTCCTCACTATCCCTCCATCACAGAATTCCTCACTCACTATCCCTCCATCACAGAATTCCTCACTCACTATCTCTCCATCACAGAATTCCTCACTCACTATCCCTCCATCACAGAATCCCTCACTCATTATCCCTCCATCACAGAATTCCTCACTCACTATCCCTCCATCACAGAATTCCTCACTCACTATCCCTCCATCACAGAATCCCTCACTCACTATCTCTCCATCACTGAATTCCTCACTCACTATCTCTCCATCACAAAATTCCTCCTCACTATCCCTCCATCACAGAATTCCTCACTCACTATCCCTCCATCACAGAATTCCTCACTCACTATCTCTCCATCACAGTATTCCTCCTCACTATCCCTCCATCACAGAATCCCTAACTCACTATCCCTCCATCACAGTATTCCTCCTCACTATCTCTCCATCACAGAATTCCTCACTCACTATCTCTCCATCACAGAATTCCTCACTCACTATCTCTCCATCACAGATTTCCTCACTCACTATCCCTCCATCACAGATTTCCTCACTCACTATCCCTCCATCACAGAATCCCTCACTCACTATCCCTCCATCACAGAATCCCTCACTCACTATCCCTCCATCACAGTTTTCCTCACTCACTATCCCTCCATCACAGAATTCCTCACTCACTATCTCTCCATCACAGAATTCCTCACTCACTATCCCTCCATCACAGAATCCCTCACTCACTATCTCTCCATCACAGTATTCCTCCTCACTATCCCTCCATCACAGAATTCCTCACTCACTATCCCTCCATCACAGAATTCCTCACTCACTATCTCTCCATCACAGAATTCCTCACTCACTATCCCTCCATCACAGAATTCCTCACTCACTATCTCTCCATCACAGTATTCCTCCTCACTATCCCTCCATCACAGAATCCCTCACTCACTATCTCTCCATCACAGTATTCCTCCTCACTATCCCTCCATCACAGAATCCCTCACTCTCTATCCCTCCATCACAGTTTTCCTCACTCACTATCCCTCCATCACAGAATTCCTCACTCACTATCCCTCCATCACAGAATCCCTCACTCACTATCCCTCCATCACAGAATCCCTCACTCACTATCCCTCCATCACAGAATTCCTCACTCACTATCCCTCCATCACAGAATTCCTCACTCACTATCCCTCCATCACAGAATCCCTCACTCACTATCTCTCCATCACAGAATCCCTCACTTACTATCTCTCCATCACAGAATCCCTCACTCACTATCCCTCCATCACAGTATTCCTCCTCACTATCCCTCCATCACAGAATTCCTCACTCACTATCCCTCCATCACAGAATCCCTCACTCACTATCCCTCCATCACAGAATACCTCACTCACTATCCCTCCATCACAGAATTCCTCTCTCTCTGATTATCAGTAACTCTCTCTCTCTCTCTCTGATTATCAGTAACTCTCTCTCTCTCTCTGATTATCAGTAACTCTCTCTCTCTCTCTGATTATCAGTAACTCTCTCTCTCTCTCTGATTATCAGTAACTCTCTCTCTCTCTCTCTGATTATCAGTATCTCTGATTATCAGTAACTCTCTCTCTCTCTCTCTGATTATCAGTAACTCTCTCTCTCTCTCTGATTATCAGTAACTCTCTCTCTCTCTCTGATTATCAGTAACTCTCTCTCTCTCTCTCTGATTATCAGTAACTCTCTCTTCTCTCTCCCTCTCAGCCACATGTTTGACTCTGATCAGATTCCAGACTTGGAGAAGGATGTCTACATGCAGGATATCCACTGTGTCAGCTCTCTCTGCAAACTCTACTTCCGTGAGCTGCCAAATCCACTGCTCACCTACCAGCTCTATGATCACTTTGCCGTAAGCCCAATGCAACTGTGGGGTCCATGGGGGAGAGGGGGGGGTGGTTCTGGACAGGTACCGCAGTATGAGGGATGGGGGTCTAGGCAGGTTTCGCAGTGTGATGGGGGGTCTAGGCAGGTTTCGCAGTGTGCTGCGGGGGAGGTTCTGGGTGGATTGGGGGGAGTGTCTGGGTGGATTGGGGGGGGTGTCTGAGTGGATTGGGGGAGTGTCTGGGTGGATTGAGGGGGTGTCTGGGTGGATTGAGGGGGGTGTCTGGGTGGATTGAGGGGGGTGTCTGGGTGGATTGAGGGGGGTGTCTGGGTGGATTGAGGGGGGTGTCTGGGTGGATGAGGGGGGTGTCTGGGTGGATTGGGGGGAGTTCTGGGTGGATTGGGGGGGGTGTCTGGGTGGATTGAGGGGGGTGTCTGGGTGGATTGAGGGGGGTGTCTGGGTGGATTGAGGGGGGTGTCTGGGTGGATTGAGGGGGTGTCTGGGTGGATTGAGGGGGGTGTCTGGGTGGATTGGGGGGAGTTTCTGGGTTGATTGGGGGGAGTTTGTGTGTGGATTGGGGGGAGGTTTCTGGGTGGATTGGGGGGAGTGTCTGGGTGGATTGGGGGGAGTGTCTGGGTGGATTGGGGGGAGTTTCTGTGTGGATTGGGGGAGTGTCTGGGTGGATTGAGGGGGGTGTCTGGGTGGATTGAGGGGGGTGTCTGGGTGGATTGGGGGGAGTTTCTGTGTGGATTGAGGGGGTGTCTGGGTGGATTGAGGGGTGTCTGGGTGGATTGGGGGAGTTTCTGTGTGGATTGGGGGGAGTTTCTGTGTGGATTGAGGGGGGTGTCTGGGTGGATTGAGGGGGGTGTCTGGGTGGATTGGGGGAGTTTCTGTGTGGATTGGGGGGAGTTTCTGTGTGGATTGGGAGGGGGTGTCTGTGTGGATTGGGAGCGGGGGATCTGGGTGGATTGGGAGGGGGGGGTCTGGGGTGGATTGGGAGGGGGATCTGGGTGGATTGGGAGGGGGGATCTGGGTGGATTGGGAGGGGGGGTCTGGGTGGATTGGGAGGGGGGGTCTGGGGGGATTGGGAGGGGGGTTCTGGGGGGATTGGGATGGGGGGGTCTGGGGGGATTGGGATGGGGGGTCTGGGGGGATTGGGAGGAGGGGTCTGGGGGGATTGGGAGGGGGGTCTGGGGGGAGTCTGGGTGGATTGGGGGGGTCCTGGGTGGATTGGGGGGGTCTGGGTGGATTGGGGGAGCATCTGGGGGGATTGGGATTTCCACATGCCCTTCACCCCGCACCTTGCTGTTCTCCTGCAGGACGCTGTGTGTCTGCAGACAATAGATGAGAGGCTGCTGAAGGTCCACGATGTTATTCAGCAGCTGCCTCCTCCTAACTACAGGACTCTGCACTTCCTCATGAGACATCTCGCCAAATTAGCCCAGCAAAGCTCCTGCACAAACATGCACGTGAAAAACCTCGCCATCGTGTGGGCACCGAACCTCCTCCGGTGAGAACCTCCCTCCACCCGTCTCACCCCCTCCGCCCCCGTCTCACCCCCTCCGCCCCCGTCTCACCCCCTCCGCCCCCGTCTCACCCCTCCGCCCCCGTCTCACCCCTCCGTCTCACCCCCTCCCCCCCGTCTCACCCCCTCCACCCCCGTCTCACCCTCTCCCCCCACCGTCTCACCCTCTCCACCCGTCTTACCCCCTCCAACCGTCTCACCCCCCCCACCCCTGTCTCACCCCCCCCACCCCTGTCTCACCCCCCCACCCCTGTCTCACCCCCCCCACCCCTGTCTCACCCCCCCCACCCCTGTCTCACCCCCCCCACCCCTGTCTCACCCCCCCCACCCCCTGTCTCACCCCCTCCACCCCTGTCTCACCCCTCCACCCTTGTCTCACCGCCTCTTTCCCTCCACGCTTCCCCTACCCCTCCCACACTCCCACCATCCCTCCTACACTTCCTCCATTTCTGTCTCACAACCGCCTTCTCTGTCTTACTCTGTCCATTCCTGCCTCACTCCCTCCATCTCTCCCACACTCCCTCCATCCATGCCTCACACGCTCCTTCCCTCTCACACTTCCTCTTTCCCTCTCACACTCCCTCCATCCCTGTCTCACCCTCTCTATCCCACCCACGCTCCCTCCATCTCTGTCTCGCTCCGCCCATCCCTGTTTCACTCTGTCCAGCCCACCCACGTTCCCTCCATCCCTGAACCTAATCTTAGGGAATGAAGCCCGGCAAGTGGTAGAAGTGTCAGTGGGGGAGCATTTCGGGAATAGTGATCATAACTCTGTAAGGTTTAAGGTAGTTACAGAAAAGGACATAGATGGACCGAAAATAAAGGTCCTGAGTTGGGGGAAGGCCGATTTCAATAATGATAAGGCAGGATCAGGCCAAAATGGACTGGGAGCAGCTACTGGTAGGGAAGTCTACATCAGAGCAGTGGGAGTCATTCAGAAAGGAAATAGTGAGAGTTCAGGGCCAATGTGTTCCTGTAATGGTGAAGGGTGGGACCAACAAGTTCAGGGAACCCTGGATGTCAAGGGAATATAGAGGATTGGATAAGGGAAAAAAAGGAGGCTTATGGCAGATACAGAGGGGTGAAAACAGCGGAAGTCCTAGAGGAGCATAGAAAGTGTAAGGGGGGGTACTTAAATTAGGAGAGTGAAGAGGGGGCATGAAAAAACACTGGCGGGCAAGATAAAGGAAAATCCCAAGGCATTTTATAAATATGTTAAGGGCAAGAGGATAACCAGGGAAAG
This sequence comes from Cetorhinus maximus, assembly GCF_964194155.1. NCBI lineage: Eukaryota > Metazoa > Chordata > Chondrichthyes > Lamniformes > Cetorhinidae > Cetorhinus > Cetorhinus maximus. The sequence goes on from NW_027597597.1 coordinate 31,441, forward strand.
AGTAGGGCCCATTAGGGACCAAAGTGGCAATCTGTGCGTGGAGCCAGAGGTTTAAGTGCTCACTATGGAGAAGGACGATGTAGGTGTGGAAATCAGGGAGGGGACTGTGATATACCTGAACAAATTAGCATTGAAAGGGAGGAGGTATTAGCGATTTTAGCGGGCTTAAAAGTGGATAAATCTCCAGGCCCAGGTGAGATGTACCCCAGGCTGCTGTGTGAGGGAAGGGAAGAGATTACAGGGGCTCTCACACTAACTTTCAAATCCTCTCTGGCCACAGGAGAGGTGCCAGAGGACTGGAGGACAGTGAATGTGGTACCATTATTCAAGAAGGGTAGTAGGGATAAACCAGGTAATTCCAGGCCAGTGAGTCTAACATCAGTGGTAGGGGAACTATTGGAAAAAAAATTCTGAAGGACAGGATTACTCTCCACTTGGAGAGGCAGGGGTTAACCAGGGATAGTTAGCAAGGGCTTTGTCAGGGGGAGATCATGTCTAACAATTGCAATTGAATTTTTCGAGGAGGTGACTAGGTGTGTAGATGAGGGTAGTGCAGTTGATGTAGTCTACATGGACTTCAGTAAGGCTTTTGACAAGGTGCCACATGGGAGACTGGTCAAGAAGGTAAGAGCCCATGGGACCCAGGGCAATTTGGCAAATCCAGGGCTGGAGTGTTTCAGCTATGAAGAGAGACTGGATAGGCTGGGGTTGTTTTCCTTAGAACAGAGAAGGCTGGTGGGGGGGGACCTGATTGAGGTATTATACAAAATGAAGAGGGGCATAGATAGGGTAGATAGGAGGAAACTATTCCCCTGGGTGGAGGTGTCAATAACCAGGGGGCATAGATTTAAGATAAGGGGCAGGAGGTTTAGACGGGACTTGGGGAGGGATTTTTTTCACCCAGAGGGTGGTTGGGATCTGGAACACACGGCCTGCGGGGGGTGGTAGAGGCAGGAACCCTCACAACATTTAAGAAATATTTAGATGAGCACTTGAAACACCACAGCATCCAGGGCTAGGGGCCAAGTGCTGGAAAACGGGATTAGAATAGATAGGGGCTTGATGGCCGGCACAGACATGATGGGCCGAAGGGCCTGTTTCTGTGCTGTATAACTCTATGACTCTATGAACCTGCCTCACTCCCCCCTCTCCCTGCCTCACTCCCCCTCTCCCTGCCTCACTCCCCCTCTCCCTGCCTCACTCCCCCTCTCCCTGCCTCACTCCCCCTCTCCCTGCCTCACTCCCCCTCTCCCTGCCTCACTCCCCTGTGAGTACAGGTGGGTCCCGTTCCGCTGTCAGATGGAGGGAGGGGAATTGGAGAAAGGTGGGATATGTCTTGTCCTGACGCAGTGTGTTTATCTGCCCAGCTCCAAGGAGATTGAGTCCGTGGGATTCACTGGGACAGACGCCTTTCGGGAGGTGAGAATCCAGTCCATCGCAGTGGAATTCCTTCTCCGGCACGTGGACATTCTCTTCAATGATAACTTCAGCTCGGCAGGAAAGGACATTACAGGTAAGAGTGAACGGGACACCGCGCAGGCCACACACACTGACTCTCACTGGGGTACGGGTCCCACACACACTGACTCTCACTGGGGTACGGGTCCCACACACACTGACTCTCACTGGGGTACGGGTCCCACACACACTGACTCTCACTGGGGTACGGGTCCCACACACACTGACTCTCACTGGGGTACGGGTCCCACACACACTGACTCTCACTGGGGTACGGGTCCCACACACACTGACTCTCACTGGGGTACGGGTCCCACACACACTGGGGTACGGGTCCCACACACACTGACTCTCACTGGGGTACGGGTCCCACACACACTGACTCTCACTGGGGTACGGGTCCCACACACACTGACTCTCACTGGGGTACGGGTCCCACACACACTGACTCTCACTGGGGTACGGATCCACACACACTGACTCTCACTGGGGTACGGGTCCCACACACACTGACTCTCACTGGGGTACGGGTCCCACACACACTGACTCTCACTGGGGTACGGGTCCCACACACACTGACTCTCACTGGGGTACAGGTCCCACACACACTGACTCTCACTGGGGTACGGGTCCCACACACACTGACTCTCACTGGGGTACGGGTCCCACACACACTGACTCTCACTGGGGTACGGGTCCCACACACACTGACTCTCACTGGGGTACGGGTCCCACACACACTGACTCTCACTGGGGTCCGGGTTTATTGAGTTCGAGAGGTTGGGCATGGAAGGTTCAGGGGTGAGAGGTCACCCGATGACCTGTGACAGCCACGGCCTTCGACCCCAGGCTGCCTGTTGAACTGGTGGGTAAGAAGTTATTTTGGACCTTACAGCGTCAGAGTCTGGCTCCTCACAGCCTCCTCGCAAATTGTCCTGCCAACCTTCGGAGAAACACAGGCTGCTGACTCTGGAAGAGGCCATCAGCAGAGTACAGCAGACTCAGGACCCCAGACCGGACGAGGGTGATGTGCCCGAGGGGGATATAGAGGAGCAGCAAGTGGAGATGACAGCGTGCGATTCACCCGTCAAAACAGACACTGAGAAATGGACTTGTGAAGATGGGGAGAGTTTGCTGTCCTGAAAAGGAATTTGCACAGGGGATATTTGCCTCTGCAGCCCCCTTGCTTAGAATACAGCATATCTGTGCGCTGCACTCTGCAGCGGAGGAACTAAGGGTCTTCCTGACGAGTTGACTCTTGCAGGATTACTCGCATGCTCTGTACCTACCGGCAAGTCTTCTTCACACTCACACTGCACAATAAATGGCTTTTTTTTTTGTTTAAACCCAGACTCATTAGCGATCACTGTGCCATGAAAATCACCATCCGATCTCCCCCAGTGTCAGTGTGTGACCTGAATGTCACCCCTCAGTCTACAGAACTCTGGGATCGTTTGCACCGTCTTAGTTTACACACCTCGAGGCGCATAGGGCTTCATTTAAACATTTCACCCGAAACAGGGCACCTCCGACAGTGCAGCACTCGCTCAGTACCGACCCTCCGACAGTGCAGCACTCCCTCAGTACTGACCCTCCGACAGTGCAGCACTCCCTCAGTACCGACCCTCCGACAGTGCAGCACTCCCTCAGTACTGACCCTCCGACAGTGCAGCACTCGCTCAGTACCAACCCTCCAGCAGTGCGGCGCTCCCTCAGTACTGACCCTCCGACAGTGCAGCACTCCCTCAGTACTGACCCTCCGACAGTGCAGCACTCCCTCGGTTCCGACCCTCCGACAGTGCAGCACTCCCTCGGTACCGACCCTCCGACAGTGCAGCACTCCCTCAGTACCGACCCTCCGACAGTGCCGCACTCACTCAGTACCGACCCTCCGACAGTGCAGCTCTCCCTCAGTACCGACCCTCCGACAGTGCAGCACTCCCTCAGTACTGACCCTCCGACAGTGCAGCACTCCCTCAGTACTGACCCTCCGACAGTGCAGCACTCCCTCAGTACTGACCCTCCGACAGTGCAGCACTCCCTCAGTACTGACTCTCCGACAGTGCGGCACTCCCTCAGTACTGACCCTCCGACAGTGCAGCGCTCCCTCAGTACTGGCCCTCCGACAGTGCAGCGCTCCCTCAGTACTGGCCCTCCGACAGTGCAGCGCTCCCTCAGTACTGGCCCTCCGACAGTGCAGCGCTCCCTCAGCACTGGCCTTCCGACAGTGCAGCACTCCCTCAGCACTGACCCTCCGACAGGGCAGCACTCCCTCCGTACTGACCCTCCAACAGTGCAGCACTCCCTCAGTACATTTTTAAAATTTATTCACAGGATGTGGGACTCACTGACTGGGCCAGCATTTATTGCCCATCCCTAATTGCCCCTTGAGAAGGTGGTGGGTGAGCTGTCTCCTTGACCCGCTGCAGTCCCTGTCGTGTAGGTACACCCACAGCGCTGTTAGGGAGGGAGTTCCAGGATTTTGACTCAGCGACAGTGAAGGAACGGCCGATATATTTCCAAGTCAGGACGGTGAGTGACTTGGGAGGGAACTTCCAGGTGGTGGTGTTCCCATGTGTCTGCTGCCCTTGTCCTTCTAGATGGTAGCGGTCATGGGTTTGGAAGGTGCTGTCTAAGGTGCCTTGGTGAATTCCTGCAGTGCATCTTGTAGATGGTACACACACTGCTACTACTGTGCGTCGGTGGTGGAGGGAGTGAAAGTTTGTGGATGTGATGCCAATCAAGCAGGGCTGCTTTGTCCTGGATGGTGTTGAGCAAGAGTGTTGTTGGAGCCGCACTCATCCAGGCAAGTGGGGAGTATTCCATCACACTCCTGACTTGTGCCTTGTAGATGATGGACAGGCTTTGGGGAGTCAGGAGGTGGGTTATTCATTGCACGATTCCTAGACTCTAACCTGCTCTTGTAGCCACTGTATTTATATGGTTAGTCCAGTTCAGTTTCTGGTCAATGGTAACCCCCAGGATGTTCATAGTGGGGGATGCAGTGATGGTGATGCCATTGAACGTTAAGGGGCGATGGTTAGATTCTCTCTTGTTGGAGATGGTCATTGCCTGACACTTGTGTGGCGTGAATGTTACTTGCCACTTGTCAGCCCAAGCCTGGATATTGTCCAGGTCTTGCTGCATTTGGACATGGGGTGCTTCAGTATCTGAGGAGTTGTGAATGGTGCTGAACATTGTGCAATCATCAGCGAACATCCCCACTTCTGACCTTATGATGGAAGGAAGGTCATTGATGAAGCAGCTGAAGATGGTTGGGCTGAGGACACTATCCTGAGGAACTCCTGCAGTGATGCCCTGGAGCTGAGATGACTGACCTCCAACAACCACAACCATCTTCCTTTGTGCTAGGTATGACTCCAACCAGCGGAGAGTTTTCCCCCCGATTCCCATTGACTCCAGTTTTTCTAGGGCTCCTTGATGCCACAATCAGTCAAATGCTGCCTTGATGTCAAGGGCAGTCACTCTCGCCTCACCACGGGAGTTCAGCTCTTTTCTCCATGTTTGAACCAAGGCTGTAATGAGGTCAGGAACTGAATGGCCCTGGCGGAACCCAAACTGGGCTTCAGTGAGCAGCTATTGCAAAAAAGTGCTGCTTAATAGCACTGTTAATGACCCCTTCCATGACTTTGGTCTCCCTACTGACCCTCTGACAGTGCAGCACTCCCTCAGTGCTGACCCTCTGACAGTGCAGCACTCCCTCAGTGCTGACCCTCTGACATTGCAACATTCCCTCAGTACTAAAGCTCCAACAATGCAGCACTCCCTCAGCACTGACCCTCCGACAGTGCAGCACTCCCTCAATACTGACCCTCCGACAGTGCAGCACGCCCTCAGTACTGACCCTCCGACGGTGCAGCACGCCCTCAGTACTGACCCTCCGACGGTGCAGCACTCCCTCAGTACTGACCCTCCAACGGTGCAGCACTCCCTCAGTACTGACCCTCCGACAGTGCAGCACTCCCTCAGTACTGACCTCCAACAGTGCAGCACTCCCTCAGTACTGACCCTCCGACAGTGCAGCACTCCCTCAGTACTGACCCTCCGACAGTGCAGCACTCCTTCAGCACTGACCCTCCGACAGTACAGCACTCCCTCAGCACTGACCCTCCGACAGTGCAGCACTCCCTCAGCACTGACTCTCCGACAGTGCAGCACTCCCTCAGCACTGACCCTCCGACATTGCAGCACTCCCTCAGCACTGACCCTCCGACAGTGCAGCACTCCCTCAGCACTGACCCTCCGACAGTGCAGCACTCCCTCAGCACTGACCCTCCGACAGTGCAGCGCTCCCTCAGCACTGACCCTCCGACAGTGCAGCGCTCCCTCAGCACTGACCCTCCGACAGTGCGGCACTCCCTCAGCACTGACCCTCCGACAGTGCGGCACTCCCTCAGTACTGACCCTCCAACAGTGCGGCACTCCCTCAGGACTCACCCTCCGGCAGTGCAGCAGTCCCTCAGGACTGACCCTCCGACAGTGCAGCACTCCCTCAGCACTGACCCTCCGACAGTGCAGCACTCCCTCAGGACTGACCCTCCGGCAGTGCAGCACTCCCTCAGCACTGAATAATTGCAATGGCGCACTCCCTCAGGACTGACCCTCCGGCAGTGCAGCACTCCCTCAGCACTGACCCTCCGACAGTGCAGCACTCCCTCAGGACTGACCCTCCGACAGTGCAGCACTCCCTCAGTACTGACCCTCCGACAGTGCAGCACTCCCTCAGGACTGACCCTCCGACAGTGCAGCACTCCCTCAGTACTGACCCTCCGACAGTGCAGCACTCCGTCAGCACTGACATCTGATTGCCTGATTTCAAGACTGAATATGATGGTGTCCCTCATACATAATTATTTACTTCAGTTGCAATTGAAGGCAAGTGATTGACTGGGTTGGGAAATTGGCTGAACAACAGGAGGCAGAGCAGGAATGAAGGGTAGGTGCAGCAATTGGCAGGATGTGACTGGGGGTATCCAACAAGGATATGTGGTGGGCCTCAAATTTTCACTGTATTCATTAACCACTTAGATGATGGGATAGAAAACACATATCCCGATTTACTGACCTCACAAAGAGAGTCTTTGATATGGATAGTGTAGAGGGAGCTTTAATCTGTATCTAACCCCGTGCTGTACCTGTCCTGGGAGTGTTTGATGGGGACGGTGTAGAGGGAGTTTTACTCTGTATCTAACCCCGTGCTGTACCTGTCCTGGGAGTGTTTGATGGGGACAGTGTAGAGGGAGCTTTACTCTGTATCTAACCCCGTGCTGTACCTGTCCTGGGAGTGTTTGATGGGGACGGTGTAGAGGGAGCTTTACTCTGTATCTAACCCCGTGCTGTACCTGTCCTGGGAGTGTTTGATGGGGACAGTGTAGCGGGAGCTTTACTCTGTATCTAACCCCATGCTGTACCTGTCCTGGGAGTGTTTGATGGGGACGGTGTAGCAATTTGACTCTGTTCTGAATGTCTGGTTGCAGCATTGCCGGGGTTTCTGTGTTCTGTGATACTGAGTGCTGAGCGTGTGTCTATTCCTACTTCAACGTTGTTGCTGACAATTGTTTATAGATTGTGTTTGATTTGGGACCTGGTAAGATTTAGTGTCCGGGAATTCAGAGGCTGCGAAGGATTGACTCCGATGGTCCTCGACTGAAGGTAACAGATCAGATCTCGTACCTGAGCTGGGTACAAATCTGCTTTGGCAACATCTGCAGAGCTTCTGTTTCTGCCTCTTCATTGTTGTAAGCTTTCAATGCTGCTTTCGATGCTTAATGATTCGTGCACAGCCTCTGTTAACTCTGAGCTTACACCTATTCACAGCCTCCTCAGCTTTCTGCTCGCTTCTGAAGACCTCACTCTCACTGGGGTACGGGTCCCCCACACACACTGACTCTCACTGGGATACGGGTCCCACACACACTGACTCTCACTGGGGTACGGGTCCCACACACACTGACTCTCACTGGGGTACGGGTCCCACACACACTGACTCTCACTGGGGTACGGATCCCACATACACTGACTCTCACTGGGGTACGGTTCCCACACTCGCTGACTCTCACTGGGGTACGGGTCCCACACACACTGACTCTCACTGGGGTACGGGTCCCACACACACTGACTCTCACTGGGGTACGGGTCCCACACACACTGATTCTCACTGGGGTACGGGTCCCACACACACTGACTCTCACTGGGGTACGGGTCCCACACACACTGACTCTCACTGGGGTACGGGTCCCACACACACTGACTCTCACTGGGGTACGGGTCCCACACACACTGACTCTCACTGGGGTACGGGTCCCACACACACTGACTCTCACTGGGGAAATTCAGGAGAGGAGCTTGTGCTGTGCTGTTTGATGATAACCTGCTGGAATTTCTGTCTGACTTTGCCCTGTATCCTGTTGTAGGACACAACATCCTGATCCGACCCAAGTCTATCCTCATCCCCTCACTGTCCAACAGGCTCCTGACACTTGAGGAGGCACAAGCTCGTTGTTTGGCTCAGGGAGAAGAAGGAACAGGAGCTGTGTACGAACAACTCCGACCCATCCAGACGGCAACAGACAGGTAAAGACAGAATGGACACGTGGGTCGGACACTGGGAAGTCTGTCTGGGCCAGTGGGTTGGACACTGGGAAGTCTGTCTGGGCCAGTGGGTCGGACACTGGGAAGTCTGACTGGGCCAGTGGGTCGGACACTGGGAAGTCTGTCTGGGCCAGTGGGTCGGACACTGGGAAGTCTGTCTGGGCCAGTGGGTCGGACACTGGGAAGTCTGTCTGGGCCAGTGGGTCGGACACTGGGAAGTCTGTCTGGGCCAGTGGGTCGGACACTGGGAAGTCTGTCTGGGCCAGTGGGTCGGACACTGGGAAGTCTGTCTGGGCCAGTGGGTCGGACACTGGGAAGTCTGTCTGGGCCAGTGGGTCGGTCACTGGGAAGTCTGTCTGGGCCAGTGGGTCGGACACTGGGAAGTCTGTCTGGGCCAGTGGGTCGGACACTGGGAAGTCTGTCTGGGACAGTGGGTCGGACACTGGGAAGTCTGTCTGGGCCAGTGGGTCGGACACTGGGAAGTCTGTCTGGGCCAGTGGGTCGGACACTGGGACGTCTGTCTGGGACAGTGGGTCAGACACTGGGACGTCTGTCTGGGACAGTGGGTCGGACACTGGGACGTCTGTCTGGGACAGTGGGTCGGACACTGGGAAGCCTCTCTGGGACAGTGGGTCGGACACTGGGAAGCCTCTCTGGGACAGTGGTCCAGACATTGGGAAGGCCCTCTGGGCCAGTGTGTTAGACATTGGAAGTTTTGACTGGGACAGTGAGTCAGACACTGGCAGGTGTCACTGGGCCAGTGGCTCAGATATTGGACAGTCTCTCAGGGATAGTGGATCAGACACTGGAAAGCGTGTAAGAAACAATGGGAGAGAGACTGAGTGCCACTGGGGAACTGTTCTTACAAATCTAATGGTGTCAGAGGGCATGATCCTGCCCTGGGGAAGGATGCGGACACTGTCCAAATGCTGGGCACTGACAGCGCAGTGACAGTGTACAGCGCGGGAGCTGAGTGAGGATGTGACTGGAGTGTGACTGTTCTCAGGGACAGCCTAAACTCACCATGTGTTCCCGACTTATCATCTGGGCAGGAGGAGAGATGCTGGGAAGATCCGGAAATCAGGAGCAGGGAGCTGGAAAGCAATCTTCACCATGGGAAAGGTGTCCGCATTAGCACGGAGAAAATCGCAACCCGAGGCGTTTAACAGCAGAGAGGCGGATACAGGTACCAGGATCCAAATCCACTCCTTTTCCAATTCACACAAATAACAGACTGTCCAGTGAATACTGAAAATCCCCATCAAACACTCCCAGGACAGGTATAGCACGGGGTTAGATACAGAGTAAAGCTCCCTCTACACTGTCCCCATCAAACACTCCCAGGACAGGTACAGCACGGGGTTAGATACAGAGTAAAGCTCCCTCTACACTGGCCCCATCAAACACTCCCAGGACAGCTACAGCACGGGGTTAGATACAGAGTAAAGCTCCCTCTACACTGTCCCCATCAAACACTCCCAGGACAGGTACAGCACGGGGTTAGATACAGAGTAAAGCTCCTTCTACACTGTCCCCATCAAACACTCCCAGGACAGCTACAGCACGGGGTTAGATACAGAGTAAAGCTCCCTCTACACTGGCCCCATCAAACACTCCCAGGACAGGTACAGCACAGGGTTAGATACAGAGTAAAGCTCCCACTGGTGCACGTGTTTGTTGAAGGGGTATCTGAATTGTTCTCTCCTCTATGTCCTGTCACAGGCAACCATGGGGAGACAGTCACATTACGATCTGCGAAGAGCGACGAGTCACTCACCTTGCAGCACAGTGGGGCAGGTATGGACTCTCCATTCACCACAATAGTTTACAGCATCTACTGGGGCGTTCAGACATTGTCCAGCGTTCACCGGAGGCCAGTGAGAAAGAGAAATTCCAAGGGGAGGGCCCACCATCTGTGGTTAACTAAAAAAGTTAAAGACAGTATCAAACTTAAAGAAAATAACATGTAGTTACGCAAAGATGGGAGGCAGGTCAGAAGATTGGAAAGAATTAAAAGAATGACAAAAAAGATTAATAAGGAGGGAAAAATCAGAGCACGAGAGAAAGATAACTAGTAATATAAAGACGGATGTTAAGAGTTTCTATCGATATTTCAATAAGAAAAGGGTTAACAAAGTGAGCGTTGGTCCTGTAGGGAGTGGGTCTGGGGAATTGGTAATGGAAAATAGGGAGATGGTGGATGAATTAAACAGGCATTTTGCTTTGGTTTTCACTATAGGGAACACAAGTAACATCCCAGAAATAGCTGTAAATCAGGAAATGGAAAGGAGGGAGGAACTCTGGAAAATTACAGTCACCAGGGGAGTGGTATTGAGCAAATTGTTGAGGCTGTGGGGCTAACAAATCTCCAGGTCCGGATGTGCTTCATCCTAAGGTCTAGAAAGAAGTGACTAGTGAGGTAGCTGATGCACTGGTTTTAATTTTCCAAAATTCCCTAGATCCGGGGAAGGTTCCATTAGATTGGAAAATAGCAAATATAACTCCTCTCTTCAAAAAGGGAGGGAGACAGAAAGCAGGAAACTGCAGGCCAGTTAGCTTAACGTCTGTCACAGGGAAAAGGTCAGAAGCTATTATTAAAGATGTTGTAGCAGAGCACTTAGAAAAATCCAAGGCAATCGGGCAGAGTCAACATGGTTTTGTGAAAGGGAAATTGTGTTTAACCAATTTATTGGAGTTATTTGAAGGAGTCACATGTGCTGTGGATAAAGGGGAACTGGTAGATGTGCTGTACTTAGGTTTCCAGAAGGCATTTGATAAGGTGCCACATCAAAGGTTATTGTGGAAAATAAAAGCTCATTGTGTAGGGGGTAACATACTGGCCTGGATAGAAGATTGGCTCACTAACAGGAAGCAGGGAGTTGGCGTGAATGGGTCTTTTTCTGGATTTGCAGGATGTAATGAGTGGTGTGCCACAGGGATCAGTGCTGGACCTCAACTTTTTACAATTTATATAAATGACTTGGATGAAGGGACCGAAGGAGTGGTGGCTAAATTTGCTGATGACTCAAAGATAGGTAGGAAAGTAAATTGTGAAGAGGACGTAAGGAGGTTACAAGGTGACAGATAGTTTCAGTGATTGGGCAAGGATCTGGTAAATGGATTGTAATGTGGGCAAATGGTGAAATTGTTCATTTTGGCAGGAAGAATAAAAAATAAGCTAATTAAATGGTGAGAGATTGCAGAGCTCTGAGATACAGAGGGATCTGGGTGTCCTAGGGCATGAATCACAAAAGGTTAGTGTGCAGGTACAGCAGGAAATTAGAAAAGCGGATAGAATGTTATCATTTACTGTGAGGGGAATTGAATACAAAAGTAGGGAGGTTATGCTTCAGTTGTACAGGGCACTGGTGAGACCACATCTGGAGTATTGTGTACAGTATTCGTCACCTTATTTATGGAAGGATGTAAGTGCGTTGGAAGCCGTTCAGAGAAGGTTTACCAGACTAATTCCTGGAATGGGCGGGTTGTCTTATGAGGAGGTTGGACAGGTTAGGTTTGTATCCGCTGAAGTTTAGAAGAGTGAGAGGCAACTTGATTGAAACCTTTAAGATCCTGAGGGGCCTTGACAGGGTGGGTGTGGAGAGGGTGTTTCCTCTTGTGGGAGAATCTAGAACCAGGGGGTCACTGTTTAAGAATAAGGGGTAACTCATTTAAGACAGAGACGAGGAGAAATGTTTTCTCTTAGAGGGTAGTGAGTGTTTGGAACTCTCTTCCTCAAAAGCCATGTGGAAGCAGAGCCTTTGATGGTTTTTAAAGCCGAGCCAGATAGATTCTTGATTAACAAGGGGGTGAAAGGTCATTGGGGGTGGGCGGGAATGTGGGGGTGAGGTTTACAATCCGATCAATCCATGATCTTATTGAATGGTGGAACAGGCTCGAGGGGCCGAGTGGCCTCCTCCTGCTCCTCATTCCGATGTTCGTATGAGTCAATTGCCATTTTCAATTCCTGGCTGATGCTGATTTATCTGGTGTCTCTGGCCGTGGTTATGGAGGGACACGTTGCTGCTGATTTATCTGGTGTCTCTGGCCGTGGTTATGGAGGGACACGTTGCTGCTGATTTATCTGGTGTCTCTGGCTGCGGCTATGGAGGGATTGGCTACGGCAGTGTGAATATTGAGTGAGGGCACTTTGACAAGTAGCTGTCATTCCACTCAATGCGATTGCAGCCCCTTCCCTGCATTCACACAGAAAGAACAGCCTCTGGGAAAAAATACACGCTCACCCTCTGCCTCTCAAGTAAACAGAGCTGGTAGCAAGTGCCTGCACTGTGGAGGGTCAGTGCTGAGGGAGTGCTGCACTGTCGGAGGGTCATTACTGAGGGAGGGCTGCACTGTCGGAGGGTCAGTACTGAGGGAGTGCTGCACTGTTGGCGGGTCAGTACTGAGGGAGGGCTGCACTGTCGGCGGGTCAGTACTGAGGGAGTGCTGCACTGTCGGAGGGTCAGTACTGAGGGAGTGCTGCACTGACGGAGGGTCAGTGCTGAGGGAGTGCCGCACTGTCGGAGGGTCAGTGCTGAGGGAGTGCCGCACTGTCGGAGGGTCAGTACTGAGGGAGTGCTGCACTGTCGGAGGGTCAGTACTGAGGGAGTGCTGCACTGTCGGAGGGTCAGTACTGAGGGAGTGCCGCACTGTCGGAGGGTCAGTACTGAGGGAGTGCCGCACTGTCGGAGGGTCAGTACTGAGGGAGTGCTGCACTGTCGGAGGGTCAGTACTGAGGGAGTGCTGCACTGTCGGAGGGTCAGTACTGAGGGAGCGCTGCACTGTCGGAGGGTCAGTACTGAGGGGCTGCACTGTGGGAGGGCCAGTAGTTGGGGAGACATTAAACCGAGGCTCCGTCTGCCCTCTCGGGCGGGTGTGAAATATCCCACGGCCACTATTTGGAAGAAGAGCGGGGCTGGGGGTGGGAGTTCTCCCTGGTGTCCCTGGGGCCAATATTTATCCCTCAACCAACGTCACTAAAAAGAAACAATCTGGGTCAATATCACATTGCTGCTTGTGGGATCTTGCTGTGCATAAATTGGCTGCTGCGTTTCCTACATGTCAACAGTGACCTCGCTTCCAAAAAAGAAGTCCTTCGTTGGCTGTGAAACGCTCTGGGGCGCCCTGAGGAGGTGACAGGCGCTAGAGAGATGCAGGTGGCCTATACCTTTCTGTTCTTTTTCTTGTCTCTCAGGTCTCCCGAGAGTGCGCAGCCTCCGTCGCCATCGATCGAGCAGCGACGCCGTCTCCGTTTCGCTGTTGGGGGAACCGCAGGAGGTCTCCAGCTTCCCGGCGGGCCCGAGTTCCACCAGCAGCGAGGACCCGGAGGCCATCTACATGGTCCCGGACTTCCGCACGCAGCCTCAGGAGAGGCCGGAGCCCGAGGAGCTGCAGGCCGAACGCTGGGCGGTCCCGCGGCCCTGCAGCCCCGCCCCCGGTCAGCCGCCCTCCCTGGACATCTCCGGCCCCGTCGCCATCAGCGTGCCCGCCACCGTCCTGGAGCTGGTGGGCAGCCGGGCGGGAGAGGCCCAGCCTCCTGCCTTGCCCGCGGGGGACCCTGCGACCCAGACCATCTCCCTCCTCCTGCGGTCCCTGGAACTGGAACGTGCCAGCAGCAGGAGAGCGGCCAGGCAGAGCAAGCGGGCAGCCGGCGGCCTGGAGGTCACGGGCCGAGTGGTCAGCCTGGGGCCGGAGGACTCGCTGAAGAGGCAGGAAGGTGGGTGCTGGGATCTGGGGCTCCAGCTGAAGCAGACACTGGAGCTCTGTCACTTTCCACCTCCTTTGGGACTGGGACACAGTGGGATCTTCACAGGAGAGTTTCCAAGGCACATGGAGTTTTAAAAATACATTATTAGGGTTATGGGAGTCGCTGGCCGGACCCAGCATTTATTGCCCATCCCTAATTGCCCCTTGAGAAGGTGGGGGTGAGCTGCCTTCTTGAGCCGCTGCAGTCCCTGTGGTGTAGGTACACCCACAGTGCTGTTAGGGAGGGAGTTCCAGGATTTTGACCCAGCAACAGTGAAGGAACGGCCGATATATTCCCAAGTCGGGATGGTGAGTGACTTGGAGGGGAACTTCCAGGTGATGGTGTCCCCATGTGTCTGCTGCCCTTGTCCTTCTAGATGGTAGAACCATAGAACACTACAGCACAGAAAACAGGCCATTCGGCCCTTCTAGTCTGTGCCGAAATATTATTCCGCTAGTCCCATTGACCTGCACCTAGTCCATAACCCTCCAGACCTCTCTCATCCATGTATCTATCTAATTTATTTTTAAAACTTAAGAGTGAGCCCACATTTACCACGTCAGATGGTAGCTTGTTCCACACTCTCGCCACTCTCTGAGTGAAGAAGTTCCCCCTAAACCTTTCCCCTTTCACCCTAAAGCCATGTCCTCTCGTGTTCTAATCTAAGTGGAAAGAGCCTACTCGCATTTACTCTATCTATACCCCTCATAATTTTGTAAACTTCTATCAAATCTCCCCTCATTCTTCTACTCTCCAAGGAATAAAGTCCTAACCTGTTTAATCTTTCCCTGTAACTCAACTCCTTAAGACCCGGCAACATCCTAGTAAATCTTCTCTGCACTCTCTCAATCTTACTGATATCCTTCCTGTAGTTAGGCGACCAGAACTGCACACAATGCTCCAAAGTTGGCCTCACCAATGTCTTATACAACCTCACCATAACATCCCAACTCCTATACTCAATACTTTGATTTATGAAGGCCAGTATGCCAAAAGCTTTCTTTACAACCTTGTCTACTTGTGACGCCACTTTCAGGGAATTACGTATCTGAACTCCCAGATCCCTTTGTTCCTCCGCACTCCTCAGTGCCCTACCATTTACTGTGTATGTCCTACCTCGGTTTGTCCTTCCAAAATGCAACACCTCACACTTTTCTGCATTAAATTCCATCTGCCATTTTCTGGCCCATTTTTCCAGTTGGTCCAGATCTCTCTGCAAGCTTTGAAAGCCTTCCTCGCTGTCCACAACGCCTCCAATCTTAGTGTCATCGGCAAACTTGCTGATCCAATTTACCACATTATCATCCAGATCATTGATATAGACAACAAACAACAATGGTCCCAGCACAGATCCCTGAGGCACACCACTAGTCACAGACCTCCAGTCTGAGAAGCAAACGTCCACTACCACTCTCTGTCTTCTCCCACACAGCCAATTTTGAATCCAGTTTACAACCTCTCCATGGATACCAAGTGTCTGAACCTTCTGTACTGACCTCCCATGTGGGACCTTGTCAAAGGCCTTACTAAAGTCCATGTAGACAACATCCACAGCCTTTCCTTCATCTACTTTCTTGGTAACTTCCTCAAAAAACTCTACAAGGTTTGTTAAACATGACCTACCACGCACAAAGCTATGCTGACTATCCTTAATGTCCAAATAATTGTATATCCGATCTCTCAGAACACCTTCCAATAATTTACCTACTACTGAAGTCAGGCTCACTGGCCTGTAATTACCTGGTTTACTTTTGGAGCCTTTTTTAAACAACGGAACAACATGAGCTACCCTCCAATCCTCCGGCACCTCACCCGTGGCTAAGGACATTTTAAATATTTCTGCCAGGACCCCTGCAATTTCTACACTAGTCTCCCTCAAGGTCCAAGGGAATATCATGTCAGGCCCGGGGGATTTATCTACCTTTATTCGCTGTAAGGCAGCAAGCACCTCCTCCTCTTTAATCTCTATATGTTCCATGACACTACTGCTTGTTTCCCTTCCTTCCTTATACACTATGCCAGTTTCCTGAGTAAATACTGATGCAAAAAAACTGTTTAAGATCTCCCCCATCTCGTGAGGCTCCACACATAGACGACCTCTCTGATCTTCAAGGGGACCAATTGTGCCCCTTACTATCCTTTTACTCTTAATATACTTGTAGAAACCCTTCGGGTTTACCTTCACATTATCTGCCAAAGCAACCTCATGTCTTCTTTTTGCCTTCCTGATTTCCTTCTTTAGTGTTTTCTTACATTTTCTATACTCTACAAGTACCTCATTTGCTCCTTGTTGCCTATACCTGCTATACACCTCTCTCTTCTTCTTAACCAGATGGTAGTAGTCATGGGTTTGGAAGATGCTGTCTAAGGAGCCTTGGCGAGTGTTGTGGGAGCTGCACTCATCCAGGCAAGTGCGGAGTATTCCATCGCACTCCTGACTTGTGCCTTGTAGATGGTGGACAGGCTTTGGGGAGTCAGGAGATCAGTGAGAGTCGGTGTGTGTGGGACCCGTACCCCAGTGAGAGTCAGTGTGTGTGGGACCCGTACCCCAGTGAGTCAGTGCGTGTGTGACCCATGCCCCAGTGAGAGTCAGTGCGTGTGGGACCCGTACCCCAGTGAGAGTCAGTGTGTGTGGCACCCGTACCCCAGTGAGAGTCAGTGTGTGTGGGACCCGTACCCCAGTGAGAGTCAGTGTGTGTGGGACCCGTACCCCAGTGAGAGTCAGTGTGTGTGAGACCCGTACCCCAGTGAGAGTCAGTGTGTGTGGGATCCGTACCCAAGTGAGAGTCAGTGTGTGTGGGACCCGTACCCCAGTGAGAGTCAGTGCGTGTGGGACCCGTACCCCAGTGAGTCAGTGTGTGTGGGACCCGTGCCCCAGTGAGAGTCAGTGCGTGTGGGACCCGTACCCCAGTGAGAGTCAGTGTGTGTGGCACCCGTACCCCAGTGAGAGTCAGTGTGTGTGGGACCCGTACCCCAGTGAGAGTCAGTGCGTGTGGGACCCGTACCCCAGTGAGAGTCAGTGTGTGTGGGACCCGTACCCCAGTGAAAGTCAGTGTGTGTGGGACCCGTATCCCAGTGAGAGTCAGTGTGTGTGGGACCCGTACCCCAGTGAGAGTCAGTGTGTGTGGGACCCGTACCTCAGTGAGCTGCTCTTGAGAGGTAAGGTCTGAAACCTTTGAATAAATTGAATCCGTTGTGATTTGTTCACAGGTCAGTCTCCGGTCTATTATCAGACAATGGGCCCACTTTGTGTCTCAGCTGCACATCAACTCCCTCCTTCCGCAGCTCCCAAAAATGCAGCGAGGTTGATGGCTCTGACACTGATGGAACAAGCTCACCAGGTCTCTCGACAATCTGCCCAGCAGTGGCAGGAGTGCCGACATTTCTCAGCCCCCGATGAAGCCACGGGAGTGCCCTGCACTGACCACCAGCTACCTGACCAGGAGCAGCACACCAGCCCACTCTATTCAACAGTGGATCCCCTGAAAAAATTATCCCCCCGAGACCAATCCCCACTGCGCAGCAAAATCAGGCCTGGGCATCCGAGTGACAAGATTCTTGCTCAGGTAACACTATCCTGCACCCAGCTACTACATGTGTGATCCCTGCATACAGACTGTACAGCACTCCCTCAGTACCGACCCTCCGACAGTGCGGCACTCCCTCAGTACCGACCCTCCGACAGTGCGGCACTCCCTCAGCACTGACCCTCCGACAGTGCGGCACTCCCTCAGCACTGACCCTCCGACAGTGCGGCACTCCCTCAGCACTGACCCTCCGACAGTGCAGCGCTCCCTCAGCACTGACCCTCCGACAGTGCAGCGCTCCCTCAGCACTGACCCTCCGACAGTGCGGCACTCCCTCAGTACTGACCCTCCGACCGTGCAGCGCTCCCTCAGCACTGAACTTTCAATAGTGCAGCCCTCCCTCAGCACTGACCCTCCGACAGTGCGGCGCTCCCTCAGTACTGACCCTCCGACAGTGCGGCACTCCCTCAGTACTGACCCTCCGACAGTGCGGCACTCCCTCAGTACTGACCCTCCGACAGTGCGGCACTCCCTCAGTACTGACCCTCCGACAGTGCGGCACTCCCTTAGTACTGACCCTCCGACAGCGCGGCACTCCCTCAGTACTGACCCTCCGACAGTGCAGCACTCCCTCAGTACTGACCCTCCGACAGTGCAGCACTCCCTCAGTACTGACCCTCAGACCGTGCAGCACTCCCTCAGTACTGACCCTCTGACAGTGCAGCACTCCCTCAGTACTGACCCTCCGACAGTGCGGCACTCCCTCAGTACTGACCCTCCGACTGTGCGGCACTCCCTCAGTACTGACCCTCCAACCGTGCAGCACTCCCTCAGTACTGATCCTCTGACAGTGCAGCAGTCCCTCAGTACTGACCCTCCGACAGTGCAGCACTCCCTCAGTACTGACCCTCCGACAGTGCGGCACTCCCTCAGTACTGACCCTCCTACAGTGCGGCGCTCCCTCAGTATTGATGAAAGGATGAAATTTGGGAAAATGTAATGGGTTAAATAGAAAATACAAGATAAGAAAGCAAGGTAGGAATAAGAAATTATAATCGGAGAGTGGCAGGAAGGCAGAGGATACAAGTACTTGAGTGCAGCAGCAGATAAGGCTGAGAGTTACACAAATAGTAAAAAGACAAAACTAAAGGTTCTGTATCTGAATGTTTGCAGCATTCATAACAAAACAGATGAATGGACAGCACAAATGGAAATAAGTATATATGATCTGATAGTTATTACAGAGGCATGCAGGATGACAAAGACTGGGACCTGAATATTCAGGGGTACACGGCATTGAGGAAGGACAGGAAGCTAAGAAAAGGTGCAGCAGCTGCTCTGTGCATTCAGGGTGACGTTGGTACAATAGAGAGAGAGATAACCTTGGTTCTGGAAATCAAGATGTAGAATCAGTTTGAGTAGAGATGAGAAATAGTAAATGTGAGAAGTCACTTGTGGGTGAAAGCAAAATACTTCGGTTGTTGGAAACCTGAAATAAAAACAGAAAATGCTGGAAAGACTCAGCAGGTGCGGCAGCATCTGTGGAGAGAGAAACAGAGTTAACGTTTCGAGTCCGTATGACTTCTTCAGAGCCACTTGTGGGAGTAGTGTATAGGCCCCCTAACAGTAACCACACTGTAGGATGGGGTATATAGGAAGAAATAATGGGACTTTTGTGAGAAAGGCACGGCAATAATCTTAGGTGATTTTAATCTACATAGAGATTGGACAAATCAGATTGGCAAAGGTAGCCTGGATGATGAGTTCATAGAGTGTTTGCGAGACAATTTCTTAGAGCAGCACATTTTAGCACCAGCCAGAGAGCAGGCTATACTTGATCTGGTAATGTGCATGAGACAGAATTAATTAATGACCTCATATCATAATATGATTGATTTTCACATTCAGTTTGAGGGAGAGAGGAGTGGATCTAAAACTAGTGTTAAAAAGTAAAATTAAAAATTAAACTTAAATAAGGGTAATCATGAGGGCATGAAGACAGAGCTGGCTAAAGTGAACTGGGAAATTAGGTTAAGGGATGGGTCAGTAAAGATGCAGTGGCAGAAATTTAAGGAGATATTTCAGAACACTCAGAAAAGGTACATTCCAGTGAGAAAGAAAGACTCTAGGGGAAGGACACACAATATGTGGCTAAGATAGTATCAAATTGAAAGAAATAGCATATAATTCTGCAGGTCAGAAGATTGGACAGGATATAAAGAACAGCAAAGAATGACTAAGTAAATAATAAGGGAGGAGAAGTTAGAGTGTGAGAGAAAGCTAGCTAGAAATATTAAAACAAATGGTAAGAGTTTCCGCAGGTATTTAAAAAGGAAAAGAGTAGGTAAAGTGAGCATTGGTCCTCTAGAGAGTGAGATTGGGGAATTAATAACAGAAAATAAGGAAATGGTGGATGAACTGAACAGATGTTTTGCGTTTGTCTTCACTGTAGAGGATACAAATAACATCCCAGAAATAATTGTGAATCAGGAGGTGGGAGGGAGGGAGGAATTTAAACAATTCCAATCCCCAGGGAAAGGGGACTGAGAAAATTATTGGAACTAAAAGCTGACAAGTCCCCGGGTCCTGATGGATTTCATCCTCGGGTCTGAAAAGGAGTGGCTGCTGAGATCGTGGATGCATTGGTTTTAATTTTCCAAAATTCCCTCGATTCTGGAAAGGTCCCATCAGATTGGAAAATAGGGAATGTGACTCCTCTTTTCAAGAAAGGAAGGAGACAAAAAGCAGGAAAGTACAGACCAGTTAGATTAACATCTGCAGTAGGGAAAATGCTGGAATCTGTTATTAAGGAGTGTATCGTGGGGAACTTAGAAAATCTCAATATTATCAGGCAGAGTCACCATGGTTTTGTGAAAGGGAAATCATGGTTGACTAATTTATTGGTGTTCTTTATGGAAGCAACAAGCGGCATGGATCAAGGGGAACCTGTGGATGTGCTGTACTTAGATTTCCAGAAGACATTTAGCAAGGTGCCACATCAAAGGTCACTACACAAAATAAGAGCTCAAGGTGTAGAGAGTAACCTATTAGCATGGATAAAGGATTGGGTAACTACCAGGACACAGAGTAGGCATAAATGGGTCTTTTTCAGGTTGGCAAGATGTGACGAATGGGGGTGTCACAGGGATCAGTGTTGGGGCCTCAATTATTTATAATTTATATCAATGGCTTAGATGAAGGGACCAAATGTATTGTTGCTGAATCTGCTAATGACACAAAGATGGGCAGGAAATTGAGTTGTGAAGAGGACATGAGGAGTCTGCAAAGGGGCATGGATAGATTTAGTAAGTGGGCAAAAATTTGGCAGATGGAGAATAATGTGGGAAAATGCGAACTTGTCCACTTGGGCAGGAAGAATAGAAAATCAGCAAATGATGTAAATGGACAGAGACTGCAGGACTCAGGTGCAGAGGGATTTGGGCGGTGCGGAGGGATCTGGGCGGTGCGGAGGGATCTGGGCGGTGCGGAGGGATCTGGGCGGTGCGGAGGGATCTGGGCGGTGCGGAGGGATCTGGGCGGTGCGGAGGGATCTGGGTGTCCTGGTTAGTGTGTCGGAACAGCAATTGTGACTTTTCTCTCTCTGTGTTTTTCAGGACTGCAGAGTCTCAGCATCACCGGCCATTGGAGCCGACGGTCAGGGTGATGCCCAGGTGAAGCTGACCCAGTGTCTCCGAGGGCCCGTCACTCACTGCCGGGTGGACCACTCCCCCCACCCCCAACACCCTTCACCCCCCTGGCCCCACCCCCAACACCCTTCACCCCCCTGGCCCCACCCCCAACACCCTTCACCCCCCTGGCCCCACCCCCAACATCCTTCACCCCCCTGGCCCCACCCCCAACACCCTTCACCCCCCTGGCCCCACCCCCACCTTCCAGGCCCCGCCCCCGGGCCCTGCCTGCTGGGCGGGGCCGACACTGAGCTTTACGCTGAGATTGTCCAGGAGGTGGGACCGGGCCCGGCCGCCCCGCTGCGCCCCGGTCAGGGCCCGGCCTGGCTGCAGACGGGGCCCCCTCCCCCCGTGCTCCTCTACTGGGACCCCCCGGAGAAAGCTTCGCTGCTGCGATCGGGCAGCGGGCCCCCGGCCTCATGTCACCTGTCCCACGGCCCCGCCCCCTGCATCGCCCACGTACCCGTCTCCTGTCACCTGGACCACGGCCCTGGCCCCGCCCCCGGATCCACCCACGGCCCCGCCCATTACCCAGGTCCCTCCCACGGTACCGGCCCCGCCCCCCTCTGGCCCTGCCGCCCCGCCCCCCTCTCCCCCCTGGCGGCCGAGCCCACCTACGTCAACCTGCCCCTCCTCCAGCCGCCCCGGGCCGAGGCCCCCGCCCCTGGCCACGCCCCCGCCCCTGGCCACGCCCCCGCCCCTGGCCACGCCCCCATCCCGGAGCCGCCGGCCCGGTGCCCGCCCAGCAGCCGGTACAGGAGCCCGCCGGCTCCGGCCTGTACCCTCCGGACCAGCGGTCAGTGTTACCGGACACCCTCCGGACCCGGGACAGTCCGGCCCGGACCCCCGGCCCCGCTCCACCGGGACCGGGAGGTGATGGTCACTTACCCGGCCGGGCCGGACAGGCGGGCGCCGGGCTCGGTGAGGGGTCCCCGAGCCCCCGGTCCGGCTCCGGCCCCGGGCCGACACGGCACCGTCCTGGTCCCCGGTCGCTATGGGAACCTGCCTCCCGGGGCCGGGGCCGGGGCCGGGGCCCTCCCGCTCCCCCTCTACCAGCTCTGCCGGGCCCGGACTCACCGCCAACCCGGGGCTGACCGACCCGACAGGGCCGAGCGGAGCTTCTGCTGACCCGGCCCGGGGGGGGGGCGGTCAGGAGAGAGTGAGACCCCGCCCCCCTCACCCCGAGACCCCGCCCCCCTCACCCCGAGACCCCGCCCCCCTCACCCCGAGACCCCGCCCCCCTCACCCCGAGACCCCGCCCCCCTCACCCCGAGACCCCGCCCCCCTCACCCCGAGACCCCTCACCCCGAGACCCCGCCCCCCTCACCCCGAGACCCCGCCCCCCTCACCCCGAGACCCCGCCCCCCTCACCCCGAGACCCCGCCCCCCTCACCCCGAGACCCCGCCCCCCTCACCCCGAGACCCCGCCCCCCTCACCCCGAGACCCCTCACCCCGAGACCCCGCCCCCCTCACCCCGAGACCCCGCCCCCCTCACCCCGAGACCCCGCCCCCCTCACACCGAGACCCCTCACCCCGAGACCCCGCCCCCCTCACCCCGAGACCCCGCCCCCTCACCCCGAGACCCCGCCCCCCTCACCCCGAGACCCCGCCCCCTCACCCCGAGACCCCGCCCCCCTCACCCCGAGACCCCGCCCCCCTCACCCCGAGACCCCTCACCCCGAGACCCCGCCCCCCTCACCCGAGACCCCGCCCCCTCACCCCGAGACCCCGCCCCCTCACCCCGAGACCCCGCCCCCTCACCCCGAGACCCCGCCCCCTCACCCCGAGACACCTCACCCCGAGACCCCGCCCCCCTCACCCCGAGACCCCTCACCCCGAGACCCCGCCCCCCTCACCCCGAGACCCCTCACCCCGAGACCCCGCCCCCTCACCCCGAGACCCCGCCCCCCTCACCCCGAGACCCCTCACCCCGAGACCCCGCCCCCCTCACCCCGAGACCCCTCACCCCGAGACCCCGCCCCCCTCACCCCGAGACCCCGCCCCCCTCACCCCGAGACCTCTCACCTCGAGACCCCGCCCCCCTCACCCCGAGACCCCTCACCCCGAGACCTCTCACCTCGAGACCCCGCCCCCCTCACCCCGAGACCCCGCCCCCCTCACCCCGAGACCCCGCCCCCCTCACCCAGAGACCCTCACCCCGAGACCCCGCCCCCCCTCACCCGGAGACCCTCACCCCGAGACCCCGCCCCCCTCACCCCGAGACCCCGCCCCCCTCACCCGGAGACCCTCACCCCGAGACCCCGCCCCCCTCACCCCGAGACCCCTCACCCCGAGACCCCGCCCCCCTCACCCCGAGACCCCGCCCCCCTCACCCCGAGACCCCGCCCCCCTCACCCCGAGACCCCTCACCCGTGACCCCGCCCCCCTCACCCCGAGACCCCGCCCCCCCTCACTCGGAGACCCCCCTCCCCCTGAGACGCCCCAAGAACCCCCTCACCCCGAGACCCCGCCCCCTCACCCTGAGACCTCACCCCGAGACCCCGCCCCCCTCACCCCGAGACCCCTCACCCCGAGACCCCGCCCCCCTCACTCGGAGACCCCCCTCCCCCTGAGACGCCCCAAGAACCCCCTCACCCCGAGACCCCGCCCCCTCACCCTGAGACCTCACCCCGAGACCCCGCCCCCTCACCCTGAGACCTCACCCCGAGACCCCGCCCTCCCTCACCCGGAGACCCCCCTCCCCCTCCCCCTGAGACGCCCCAAGACCCCCCTCACCCAGAGACCCCCCCCTCACCCGGAGACCCCCCCCCTCACCCGGAGACCCCTCCCCTGGAGACCCCTCCCCTCACCCCGAGACCCCCCCCTCATCCGGAGACTCAGCCCGAGACCCCCCCTCCCTCACCCGGAGACCCCCCCTCCCTCACCCGGAGACCCCCCTCCCTCACCCGGAGACCCCCCCTCCCTCACCCCGAGACCCCCTCTCCCTCCCCCTGTGCCCAGTTTGTCTTGGGCCTCGGGGGGTGGGTAGTTTGGGCTGGTGGAGAGGGTGCGGCAGAGGCACAGCAAGACTTGGATCATCATCATTGGTCTCAGCACCCATTTCCCCCCACCCCCACCGCGACTCTCCCCCCCCCACACCCCGAACCTCACCATCCTGCCCCCAACCGCCCCCCCTCCCATCCATGCCAACCCAACACCCGGCCTCCTGCCCCCACCATCCGCTTCCCCACAAACCCCCCTCCGAGTCCGTGTCCGAAGAGCCTCAGCTGGGTGCAACTGGACTCCGACCCTCTGGGACCCCCTCCCTGGCCCCTGCGGGGGGGGGAAGAGGCTGTGGTTGGAACAGCCGCTGGACTCATCGCCACAGCAGCCTCCAGGTCCTGGGGCGGACAGCGGGAGGACTGCAGCGAAACACCGATCGGGCACCGTGCCCTCGCCACGACAGACACCCTCACCTGGAGGCGGAGGGGGGTCAGAGGGTGACCTTTGACCTGCCGGGTTGTAAGGTTGAGTCTCCGTGTCTGCCCCAGGACGGGGTAGCCTGACTGTGAGAGTGGGGTCAATGCTGGACACTCTGTAATTGGAGAGGGTATCAATGGCAGCAGCGATACTGAACCCTCGGAGACTGACCGAAGGCCATTTCCACCAGGCTGTGAACTGGAAACACGAACACTCGGCCAATCAAACTCTCATCTTCTCATCGGAGGGACTGTCAGGATTGGGTTAGTGCTCACAGAACATTCCCTCTAATCATCCACTTCCACACTCCGCATTCAACCCTCAGTAGCTGTAGAGGGAGCTTTAATCTGTATCTAACCCCGTGCTGTTCCTGTCCTGGGAGTGTTTGATGGGGACAGTGTAGAGGGAGATTTACTCTGTATCTAACCCCGTGCTGTACCTGTCCTGGGAGTGTTTGATGGGGACGGTGTAGAGGGAGCTTTACTCTGTATCTAACCCCGTGCTGTACCTGTCCTGGGAGTGTTTGATGGGGACGGTGTAGAGGGAGATTTACTCTGTATCTAACCCCGTGCTTTACCTGCCCTGGGAGTGTTTGATGGGGACGGTGTAGAGGGAGATTTACTCTGTATCTAACCTGGGAGTGTTTGATGGGATGTTGGAGATGGTGAATTTATTGCCTGGTTATAGTGAGATTTGATAATCATTGTGAGGTGCTACCCTGAGTGTGATTTCTGTTCTGTCCTGATCCCTACAATGCTGTTTAATATTTAAACAGGAAGTAAAGCTGTATTGGTGCTTCATTACCCTGAGGAGTCGGTGCACTGTTTGAACAGTGCTGTTTGTTACCGAGGCCTGAAAGCTCAACGAATACTTGGTGAGAACTCAGTGCTGAGACTTCAGTGATAGAGAGAGAGTACGAGGGGAGGTTCATGACCAATTTAACCAGTCTTTATGGCCAAGCGTGTCAGTGTCTCTCGCTAGGGCGATTGGACACACTGTCTTGGGAGGACCCAGGACCCACATCCATTACCCAGTCTGAATCAAATTAGCTGATGGGCTGTGGAAAACTGCACCTGGAAATGTCCATGGTTACAGAACATAGGGAGGGGGAGGGGGGAAAGCAGTCACATCCGAAACCTGACCACATCTGTTAACCCCTACTCATTAGCGAGGAGGAAAGGGCACTTGTGAAGGGACTGGACAACATGAAAAAGTGAGTGTGAGACACACCCACAGAGAGAGAGAGAGAGAGAGACAGACACACACACAGACAGAGACAGAGAGACACACACAGACTCAGAGAGAGACACAGAGAGAGAGAGACACACACACAGAGAGAGACACACAGAGAGAGAGACAGACACACACACACAGACAGAGACAGAGAGAGACACACACAGACAGAGACAGAGAGAGCTAACCACATGGGTGGAGCTGTGCTGGCTGGCACCAGTGTCCAGATCCAGAACAGCCCAACCTGTCTGACTGGCTCCAGTCTGTTCCCTCCACAAGAATGTGAAACCTCTTCAGCTTGTTTGTGAGCTCAGCCCATTGTGAGTATCAGTGATCTCTTTGTCAATGTCCTTGCTGGAGCCGCTGTTACTGGGTGGAGTCCAGAGCCCAGCGAGAGCTGCATTAGAAACCGTGTCAGCTGAGAAACCCAGTGGTGGGACTGGGCACGAGGAGGAGGAGGGAACTGGGGAGACAGCAAGTGGGAGAGAGAAGGGCAGTGGAGGGAGATGAATGAGTGAGAGGCAGAGCTGAGGGAAGTGAAGTGATGGAGGCTGGGGTGGGTTAGCTGAGAGAGAGAGAGGAATGGAGTCTGGGGGAAGTATCTGGAGCACTCTCCTGCTCACTGACACACTCTCGGTTAATTTAATATGAACCTCCCTCCGTGAGCAGCATCACAGGAGTTTGTACAGAGTCTTTGCCATAGTCATTATGCTTGTTTCTGTTTCCAGGATGTCAGACAGGGATTACTAGGGACAGGTGCCCACCAGCTCAGTTATAAGGAGTGTATTAACAGGATGTGAGAGAGAGACACACACACACACACACACAGGTGGAGAGGTTTAGAGAGGGAATTCCAGAGCATCGGGCCCCCAGGCAGCTGAAGGCACGGCCGCCGATGGTGGAGCGATGGGAATTGGGGGATGGTCAAGAGGCCGGAATTGGAGGTGCGCAGAGATCTCGGAGGGTTGTAGGGACTGGAGGAGGTTACAGAGGTAGAGAGGGTTGTAGGGGCTGGAGGAGGTTACAGAGATAGGGAGGGTAGTAGGGGCTGGATAGGGAGGGTTGTAGGGGCTGGAGGCGCGTACAGAGATAGGGAGGGTTGTAGGGGCTGGAGGAGGTTACAGAGATAGGGAGGGTTGTAGGGGCTGGAGGAGGTTACAGAGATAGGGAGGGTTGTAGGGGCTGGAGGAGGTTACAGAGATAGGGAGGGCTGTAGGGGCTGGAGGAGGTTACAGAGATAGGGAGGGGTGTAGGGGCTGGAGGAGGTTACAGGGATAGGGAGGGTTGTAGGGGCTGGAGGAGGTTACAGAGATAGGGAGGGTTGTAGGGGCTGGAGGAGGTTACAGAGATAGGGAGGGCTGAGGGGCTGGAGGAGGTTACAGAGATAGGGAGGGCTGTAGGGGCTGGAGGAGGTTACAGAGATAGGGAGGGGTGTAGGGGCTGGAGGAGGTTACAGGGATAGGGAGGGTTGAGGGGCTGGAGGAGGTTACAGAGATAGGGAGGGTTGAGGGGCTGGAGGAGGTTACAGAGATAGGGAGGGTTGAGGGCTGGAGGAGGTTACAGAGATAGGGAGGGTTGTAGGGGCTGGAGGAGGTTACAGGGATAGGGAGGGTTGAGGGGCTGGAGGAGGTTACAGAGATAGGGAGGGTTGTAGGGGCTGGAGGGGGTTACAGAGATAGGGAGAGGGTTGTAGGGGCTGGGGGAGGTTACAGAGATAGGGAGAGGGTTGTAGGGGCTGGAGGAGGTTACAGAGATAGGGAGGGTTGTAGGGGCTGGAGGAGGTTACAGAGATAGGGAGGGTTGTAGGGGCTGGAGGTGGTTACAGGGATAGGGAGGGTTGTAGGGGCTGGAGGAGGTTACAGAGATAGGGAGGGTTGAGGGGCTGGAGGAGGTTACAGAGATAGGGAGGGTTGAGGGGCTGGAGGAGGTTACAGAGATAGGGAGAGGTGTAGGGGCTGGAGGAGGTTACAGAGATAGGGAGGGTTGAGGGGCTGGAGGAGGTTACAGAGATAGGGAGAGGTGTAGGGGCTGGAGGAGGTTACAGAGATAGGGAGAGGTGTAGGGGCTGGAGGAGGTTACAGAGATAGGGAGGGGTGTAGGAGGCTGGAGCGGGTTACAGAGATAGGGAGGGGTGTAGGGGCTGGAGGAGGTTACAGAGATAGGGAGAGGTGTAGGGGCTGGAGGAGGTTACAGAGATAGGGAGAGGGTGCTGAGCAGTGATTTGTAAACAAGGATGAGAATTTTCAAATGGAGGTGTTGCCAGACCAGTGTAAGTCGGTGAGTGATACAGAGTGGGTAGGTGAACAGGACTCAGTGAGTTAGGATGTGGGGACAGCAGATTTTGAGGATTTCCAGGTTATAGAGGGTGGAAGACGAGAGGCTGGAGAGGAAAGTGTCAGAGTGGTCGAGTCTGGAGACAACATTGGCACAGATGGAACACAGGAACAGGAGGAGGCTATTCAGCCCCCTCGAGCCTGTTACACAGGAACAGGAGGAGGCTATTCAGCCCCCTCGAGCCTGTTACACAGGAACAGGAGGCCATTCAGCCCCTCGAGCCTGTTACACAGGAACAGGAGGAGGCTATTCAGCCCCCCTCGAGCCTGTTACACAGGAACAGGAGGAGGCCCATTCAGCCCCCCTCGAGCCTGTTACACAGGAACAGGAGGAGGCTATTCAGCCCCCTCGAGCCTGTTACACAGGAACAGGAGGAGGCCCATTCAGCCCCCTCGAGCCTGTTACACAGGAACAGGAGGAGGCCATTCAGCCCCCTCGAGCCTGTTACACAGGAACAGGAGGAGGCCATTCAGCCCCCTCGAGCCTGTTACACAGGAACAGGAGGAGGCCATTCAGCCCCCTCGAGCCTGTTACACAGGAACAGGAGGAGGCCATTCAGCCCCCTCGAGCCTGTTACACAGGAACAGGAGGAGGCCATTCAGCCCCCTCGAGCCTGTTACACAGGAACAGGAGGAGGCCATTCAGCCCCTCGAGCCTGTTACACAGGAACAGGAGGAGGCCATTCAGCCCCCTCGAGCCTGTTACACAGGAACAGGAGGAGGCCATTCAGCCCCCTCGAGCCTGTTACACAGGAACAGGAGGAGGCCATTCAGCCCCCTCAAGCCTGTGACACAGGAACAGGAAGAGGCCATTCAGCCCCTCGAGCCTGTTACACAGGAACAGGAGGAGGCCATTCAGCCCCCTCGAGCCTGTGACACAGGAACAGGAGGAGGCCATTCAGCCCCTCCAGCCTGTTTCTCCATTCAATGAGATCATGGTTGCTCTTAGTCCTCCCTCCACATACCCACCTTTACCCATATCCCTTAATATCCCCTTTAGATAACAAAAATCTCTCAATCTCAGACTTAAAATTAACAATAGATCAATTTCCGTTTGGGGAAGAGAATTGAAACCTCTCCCTGTCTGTGTGTGTAGAAATCTTTCCTAACTTCACTCCTGAAAGGTCAGCCTCTCATTTTTAGACTCTGCCCCCTCCTCCCAGACTCCCCCCACCCCCTTTCCAACCAGCAGAAATACTTTCCCTCTATCGACCCCCTATCTGTTCCCCCTTAATATCTTCAAACCTTCAATCAAATCCCCCCGGAACCTTCTAAATTCCGGGGAGTCCGAGCCCGGTTTGTGTTTAATCTCTCCTCGTAATTTAACCCTTGGAGTCCCGGTCTCATTCTGGTAAATCCACACCGCGCTCTCTCTCTCTCTCTCTCTGTGTCTCTGTCTCACTCTCTGTCTCTCTTTCTCTCTCTCTCTCTGTCTCTGTCTCACTCTGAGGACAGTGCATCCTCCCTAAGGTGTGGGTCCCAGAACTGTTCACAGTGACTCCAGGTGTGGTCGAACCAGGGTTTTGTACAGATGAAGCACAACTTCTACCCCCTTGTATTCTAGTCCCCACCCCGACCCGAGCAAAAGGACAGTGTCCCATTCCACACTTGGATTAATCTCTGTCCCTGTTCCTGACATTTTAAATCTGAGCTGGAGAGTGTTAACGTAGCAGATGAGCTGAAGCGACTACACCTTAAAACAGACCAAAGCGACCTCATTTCAAACAGCGCTTGGAGCAGGGGCTGGGAGGGGGGTGGGTTCAGAGATGCCCACACACACGGTTGGAATTCAAGAAGAGTTTCAGGACACAGCGGGGGGGTTGGACTAAACCCAGAGGAGCCCTGAACTGCCCTGAGAAAGCACAAGGTTCGAATCGGGACACAGGCTGCGGAACCGGGTGGGCTAGTGAAACGATGGCCGTGGGATCGGCAGCACAAAACACACCCAGGAAGGAAATCTGCCGACATTAGCTGGCCTGGCCCCACACCTGATGTGTGAACAGGCCATTCACTCCCCTGAAGACGAGTCATAGGGACTCCAAAACGTTAACTGTGTCCCATCTCCGCCGAGGCTGTCAGACCTGCTGAGCTTTTCCAGCTATTGTTTTTTTTTGTTGCTTTTGTTTCAGATTTCCAGCATTTTAACCATTGGCTCCTTCCTGTGTCTGGGCCCTGCCAGCGAGGTCCACATCCTGAGAACCAAGAAACTGGATCTCTCCCTCTCTCTCCTCCCCCCGTCTCCCGAGAGACGGGATCTGAAAACCAGTCGATTGGCCTCAACGGGGGGGGATGTGTAACCCAGATCTGAGATCCAGCTCCCAGAGCAACTCCCACTGGAAACCATCAGTCATTGTGGAAAAGTTTAATGGTTTACATGAAATGTACAAGCATTTAAAACTACAATATGTGTGAACTCAGCAGACAAAAAAAAACAGTTTTGCCTTAGATACACAAAAGTGTGGGGTATTCATCGAGTGAGGTCTGGATGCTGACACTCTCTACCCAGCTTCCCAGAGCCCTTCATACAATGGAGTCACTGTACAGTTACCATCCTCTCAAAAAAGCAAGGTTATATTTAAAAAATATATATAGTATAATCAATCAGCACCATAGATCAGCGTTGGTGAATTAATCAATATCCAAACACATTAAATCCTAACCTAGTCCTGCACTAGTCCTCATGTCAACCCTGCTTCGTTCTGGGTTGGGTGAAAATCAGTCTGGAGCATTAGGGGCTGTTACAGACAGACAGACAGACAGACAATCTCACCCCACCAGCCTCTCTCCCCCTCCCCCGAGCCTCAGTCACATTGTGAAGGGTGATCAGGGCCCATCCCACTTCACAAATGTCTCTCAGACCCCTCTCCACCCTCTTCCCCAAGGGCTGGGTGAGCAAAGCCTTTGGAGGGGATGTTTGGGCCGACAAAGGATCAGAAACGGGGGTCCCTTAAAATTCAGGAGGGTTGGGAGAGAGAGAGGAGTCTTTTTGCGGAGGAGACAACCCCGGGAGTGAGCGAGTCCACAGCTGATTCAGGAAGACTGGACACCCCTCACCCCTCAAAACACAGTCACATCGAGTGGAACCGCGGAGCGAGTGGGGGAGCTGGGGTCAAAGCAGCCCCCAGACCCCAGCCCCGCAATCTTAAAATGAAGAAAAGCTGCAGCCTGGGGTCCCCATGGTTCCAGAACCCAGTTAGACAGGACTCAGCTGGAGTAGAATCCAAGCCATTTCTTTGCTGCGAAGGGTCCACCCAGGTTGGAAATGGTAGTGAGGGGGGGAAGTGGGATCTCTGCAGGACATTAGCGTGAGTTTTGTAGTTTAAAGAGATGGGGTGTGGACTGTCTCGATCGACAGTCTGTCCCTGTAACAGGAGCCCAGATAGTCACCCCCGGATTTGGATAGAGCAGTGATTGAGGATTAATCAGATGTCAGAGCTGATGTACACACAAACCAGACAAAACATTCATTTCTTAAGCATTAAGTAGGCAGGAGTCCAGATCACCGGCCTCACAGGTACACATCTCAACTGGTCAGCACGTCTGTGGGTGGGTGGGTGATGTTTTACAGGGTGGTGAGATAATACATGGTCAGGAGCAGGACCACAAACTGTGAGAGAGAGAGAGAGAGAACAGAGTTAATCCGGTTTCACATGTCAGAATCACTGTTAAATCTGTAAACCGATTCTCATTCACCGCGCCCTGTACCAGACTCTCTCAGGGGAGTGAATGGCCGCAGTGTGGGGTTAGGGACCAAATACACATTGTTGGAGCCACACACACAGGCCATGCTCAGGCACAATGGGACTCCCTCCCCTCCCCTCCCCTCCCCTCCCCTCACTCACTCAGTCCTGTTATAATGCAGCAAGGATCCATTCTGCACAGGACGGGGTGGGGGGGTTGTTGGGGGGTGGGGGGGATCAGGACAAAGTCCAGTCAGTTCCAGTTTTACTGCCAGGTGACTGATTACAGCACAGAAGGAGGCCATTCAGTCCATTGCATCTGTGCTGGCTCTCCCCAAGAGAGAGACAGACAGACAGTCACCCACTGCCATTCCCCCACTTTCTCCCGGTGACCCTGCACATTTAAACAGATCCAGTCCCCTTTCCAAACCCTCGATTGAATCAGCCTCCCCCACACTCTCGGGCAGAACATTCCAGATCCTAACCGCTCGCTGCGTGAAAGAGTTTCTCCTCGTGTCGCCGTTGCTGCTTTTACCGATCGCCTTAAACCCGTGTCCCTCTGGTTCTCGATCCTTCCCCCAATGGGGACAGTTTCTCCCCCCCACCCCGATCGACTCTGTCCCGGACCCCTCATGATTTCGAACACCTCAATCAAATCTCCTCTCAACCTTCTCTTCTCCAAGGAGAACAGCCCCAGCTTCTCCAATCTGTCCACGGAACTGAAGTTCCTCATCCCTGGAACCATTCTGCTGAATCTTTTCCGCACTCTCTCTCTAAAGCCTTCGCATCCTTCCTAAAGTGCAGAGCCCGGAACTGGACACAATACTCCAGTTGGTGCTGACCCAGTGTTTTACACAGGTTTAACATAACCTCATTGCTCTGGTACTCTACGCCCCTATTAATGAAGCCTAGGATACTGCGTGGGCTTTATTACCTGCTCTCTCCGCCTGTCCTGACACCTTTAATGATTTATGTACACATGTACCCCCAGGTCCCTCTGTTCCTGTATCCCCTTTAGAATTTGTACCCTTTAATTTCTATTGTCTCTCCATGTTCTTCCTACCAAAATGAATCGCTTCACATGTCTCTCTATTAAATTTTGTCTGCCCTGTGTCCACCCATTCCACCAGCCTATGTGCTGTTCATGTGGTGTTTGGCTATTGTCCTCAAACTTGTGCATCCCCCACAGACTTTGAAATTGTTCCCTGTACACCAAGGGGTCTAAGTCACTGGAAATATATCGGCCGTTCTTTCACTGTCGCTGGGTCCAAATCCTGGAAACTCCCTCCCTAACAGCGCTGTGGGTGTACCTACATCACACAGGACTGCAGCGGCTCAAGAAGGCAGCTCACCCACCAAGAAAGACAGTGCTCCCAACACCCAACGCCTGGTGAACCCCCACTATAACCCTTCATCCAGTCTGAGAAAAACAACCTGGGTGGGGGGAGGGAGGGAGGAGAGAGAGGGGAGGGGAGAGAGAGAGAGAGAGAGAGAGGGGAGAGAGAGCCTTGAAGAGACAGTGCCTTAAAAAGAAAAAGTCTTCAAGGGGATAGAACGACAGCAGCTCCTATGACTAAACCCCCTCAACACGATGCCAAAACCCTGGCAGAGAGTGGACTCTGTAACTAACAGGTCTGTGCACATACCGTCCACATAAGAATGGCGAACCCATACCAGGCCACACCCCAAGCGTAGCTGTTGATTGCAGTGCTGAAGTAATCAAAACAACCCTGAGGGGGAAAAAACAATACTTTATATTAGAGTAAATTCAAAAAAAAAAGTCCCAAGGTGTGTCACAGGAGCACCAGTCAAAAACAACACACATACGTAGTGAGAGAGCAGGACAGGTGACGCAAAGCTCACTCAAAGAGGTCAGTTTTTAAAGGAGTGCCTTTGAAAGATAGACGGAGAGGTTTAGGGAGGGAATTCCAGAGCTTAGGGCCCCCCAGGCAGCTGAAGGCACGGCTGCCAATGGTGGAGCGATGGGAATCGGGGGATGGTCAAGAGGCTGGAATTGGAGGAGGTTACAGAGATGGGGGAGGGTTGTAGGGGCTGGAGGAGGTTACAGAGATGGGGAGGGTTGTAGGGGCTTACAGAGATAGGGTTGTAGGGGCTGGAGGAGGTTACAGAGATAGGGAGGGTTGTAGGGGCTGGAGGAGGTTACAGGGATAGGGAGGGATGTAGGGGCTGGAGGAGGTTACAGAGATAGGGAGGGGTGTAAGGGCTGGAGGAGGTTACAGAGATAGGGAGGGGTGTAGGGGCTGGAGGAGGTTACAGAGATAGGGAGGGTTGTAGGGGCTGGAGGAGGTTACAGAGATAGGGAGGGTTGTAGGGGCTGGAGGAGGTTACAGAGATAGGGAGGGTTGTAGGGGCTGGAGGAGGTTACAGAGATAGGGAGGGTTGTAGGGGCTGGAGGAGGTTACAGAGATAGGGAGGGTTGTAGGGGCTGGAGGAGGTTACAGAGATAGGGAGGGTTGTAGGGGCTGGAGGAGGCTACAGAGATAGGGAGGGTTGTAGGGGCTGGAGGAGGCTACAGAGATAGGGAGGGTTGTAGGGGCTGGAGGAGGCTACAGAGATAGGGAGGGTTGTAGGGGCTGGAGGAGGTTACAGAGATGGAGTGGGTTGTAGGGGCTTGAGGTTACAGAGATAGGGAGGGTTGTAGGGGCTGGAGGAGGTTACAGAGATAGGGAGGGTTGTAGGGGCTGGAGGAGGTTACAGAGATAGGGAGGTTTGTAGGGGCTGGAGGAGGTTACAGAGATAGGGAGGGTTGTAGGGGCTGGAGGAGGTTACAGAGATAGGGAGGTTTGTAGGGGCTGGAGGAGGTTACAGAGATAGGGAGGGTTGTAGGGGCTGGAGGGGGTTACAGAGATGGAGTGGGTTGTAGGGGCTGGAGGGGGTTACAGAGATAGAGTGGGTTGTAGGGGCTGGAGGAGGTTACAGAGATAGGGAGGGTTGTAGGGGCTGGAGGAGGTTAAGGTTGAGATAGGGAGGGGGCCATGGATGGATGTGAAAATGAGAATCTTAAGTGGTTGCGTTGTCAGACTGGGAGGCAGGTGTAGGTCAGTGAGTGATAGGTGTTGATGGGTGAACGAGACTCAGTATGTGAGTTAGTATATGGGGCGGGGGTCAGTGTCTGGCAGCACAGGTTGAGATGAGCTGAAGTTTACAGAGGGTGGGGTTGTGTAGGCTGGACAGGAGAGCAGTGGAATAGTCGGGTCTCGGGGTGACAGCGGACACAGATAACCGAATGGGAATGACTGCAGTAGATGTTACAAAATAGACAGGTGAAGATCATGAAGGAGGTGGAGGAGAATTTGGAAGGGAAGAGCAGTGGCCGACAGTCATTGATAAGGAAGTGGGTCGGGGGAGTGAGGGCAGAACAAGGTGTGTAGGGCGTCCCCGACAGGCAGGAGGGGAGCCACCCTCCCTCAGTGTGTCCTGAGCCATTGGAATCACCTTGTGGTACAGGAAGTCCTGGTGACCAACAACACATCCCTCCTGGTTGATGATTTCTGAATTAGCATTCCTCTTACAGCACTGAAACGGCCACGGCGCAACCGTCTCATTGAAAACATCTCGGAAGGAGGAAGTGTACTCGATCCAGTCCCTGGGTCCTGTCGAACCACAGCATTGCTCCTGGAGATGGAGGGACAGAGAGAGGTTAAGAAGCACACACACACACAGCTCTCTCTCCCGCTGCCTGATGTAAGCAGAGGGAGGGGAACAGTTTGCTGCTGATGGGCTAAAGTGCCCATTTCACTCCACCATTGAAGAACAGAGAAATCATACACACTCACTGTACCAGGCCATTCAGCCCATCGTTCCTGTGCTAGCTCTTTCAAAGGTCTATCCAATTAGTCCCAACTCTCCCCCCCCAAAATCACACGTCCCCCCGCCCCCCCACAAAATCACACGTCCCCCCGCCCCCCCACAAAATCACACGTCCCCCCGCCCCCCCACAAAATCACACGTCCCCCTCCCCCACCTCAAAATCACACGTCCCCCTCCCCCCACCCCTCAAAATCACACGTCCCCCTCCCCCCACCCCTCAAAATCACACGTCCCCCTCACCCCCCCACCACAAAATCACACGTCCCCCTCACCCCCCCCACCACAAAATCACACGTCCCCCTCACCCCCCCACCACAAAATCACACGTCCCCCTCACCCCCCCACCACAAAATCACACGTCCCCCTCACCCCCCCACCACAAAATCACACGTCCCCCTCACCCCCCCCACCACAAAATCACACGTCCCCCTCCCCCCACCCCTCAAAATCACACGTCCCCCTCACCCCCCCACCACAAAATCACACGTCCCCCTCACCCTCCCACCACAAAATCACACGTCCCCCTCACCCCCCCCACCACAAAATCACACGTCCCCCTCACCCCCCCCACCACAAAATCACACGACCCCCTCCCCCCCCCACCACAAAATCACACGTCCCCCTCACCCCACCCCTCAAAATCACACGTCCCCCTCACCCCCCCACCACAAAATCACACGTCCCCCTCACCCCCCCACCACAAAATCACACGTCCCCCTCACCCCCCCCACCACAAAATCACACGTCCCCCTCACCCCCCCACCACAAAATCACACGACCCCCTCCCCCCCCACCACAAAATCACACGTCCCCCTCACCCCACCCCTCAAAATCACACGTCCCCCTCACCCCCCCACCACAAAATCACACGTCCCCCTCACCCCCCCACCACAAAATCACACGTCCCCCTCACCCCCCCCACCACAAAATCACACGTCCCCCTCACCCCCCCCACCACAAAATCACACGTCCCCCTCCCCCCACCCCTCAAAATCACACGTCCCCCTCACCCCCCCACCACAAAATCACACGTCCCCCTCACCCCCCCACCACAAAATCACACGTCCCCCTCACCCCCCCACCACAAAATCACACGTCCCCCTCACCCCCCACCCCTCAAAATCACACGTCCCCCTCACCCCCCCACCACAAAATCACACGTCCCCCTCACCCCCCCACCACAAAATCACACGTCCCCCTCACCCCCCCCACCACAAAATCACACGTCCCCCTCAACCCCCCACCACAAAATCACACGACCCCCTCACCCCCCCCACCACAAAATCACACGTCGCCCTCCCCCCCACCCTCAAAATCACACGTCCCCCTCAACCCCCCACCACAAAATCACACGACCCCCTCACCCCCCCCCACCACAAAATCACACGTCCCCCTCACCCCCCCCACCACAAAATCACACGTCCCCCTCAACCCCCCACCACAAAATCACACGACCCCCTCACCCCCCCCACCACAAAATCACACGTCGCCCTCCCCCCCACCCTCAAAATCACACGTCGCCCTCCCCCCACCCCTCAAAATCACACGTCCCCCTCCCCCCCTCAAAATCACACGTCCCCCTGAATGGGCCTCCTGTTCCTGTGTAACAGGCTCGAGGGGGCTGAATGGCCTCCTCCTGTTCCTGTGTAACAGGCTCGAGGGGGCTGAATGGCCTCCTCCTGTTCCTGTGTAACAGGCTCGAGGGGGCTGAATGGCCTCCTCCTGTTCCTGTGTAACAGGCTCGAGGGGGCTGAATGGCCTCCTCCTGTTCCTGTGTAACAGGCTCGAGGGGGCTGAATGGCCTCCTCCTGTTCCTGTGTAACAGGCTCGAGGGGGCTGAATGGCCTCCTCCTGTTCCTGTGTAACAGGCTCGAGGGGGCTGAATGGCCTCCTCCTGTTCCTGTGTAACAGGCTCGAGGGGCTGAATGGGTCTCCTCCTGGTCCTGTGTGCAGGAATATAAATTGAGAGTTTATTCCTGCTGATTCCCAAACTCATCCCTCGAATTCCCAAGCTGGTCGGGTCAGAGGTCCCCGGTAACCCCTTGTGCTAACGTCCGCCCTCGGACAATGTCCGATCGCTCCTTCCCTCCACGTTCTGTGGTTATAGAGAAGCCCGGCCCTTTGGGACATGGAGGCAGTTCCAGACTCTGCATCGTTCCCCCTTACCTGTGGCATGACGCGGTTCCACATGGCAGTGAGATCTCGGCCCGAGCTCGAGGACGAGTCCCCATAAAACTGCAACATCTGCTTCTTCACAAAGTTAGGATTTGAAGTGAGCTGTGGAGTCGGAACAAAAAGGCTTTTAGTGAGCGAGTTTCACCAGGAGTGAGCCAACTGGTGAGTCACACCATCAGCGGCCAACACCTCCACCCCCCCATTCAGACATCAACACACTCCCCTCCCCTGACCCAACTCCCTCTTGTACAACGATGATGACCCTCCCTTCACTGGCACCCAATTCACCACCTTCAACATTCACTCCCTCCACCACCGACGCACAGTAGCAGCAGTGTGTGTACCATCTACAAGATGCACTGCAGGAACTCACCAAGGCTCCTTCGACAGCACCTTCCAAACCCACGACCACTACCATCTAGAGGGACAAGGGCAGCAGACACATGGGGAACACCACCACCTGGAAGTTCCCATCCAAGCCACTCACCATCCTGACTTGGAAATATATCGGCCGTTCCTTCACTGTCGCTGGGTCAAAATCCTGGAACTCCCTCCCTAACAGCGCTGTGGGTGTACCTACACCACAGGGACTGCAGCGGCCCAAGAAGGCAGCTCACCACCACCTTCTCAAGGGGCAATTAGGGATGGGCAATAAATGCTGGGCCCAGCCAGCGACACTCACGTCCTGAGAGTGCAGTCTTGAGCTGACTGTCCCTCTCTGACCCGGGATAGAAACTAGGAGCAGGAGTAGACCATTCGGCCCCTCGAACCTGCTCCACTATTCAATACAATCATGACTGATCCTCTATCTCGATGCCATATTCCCGCTTTCTCTCCATACCCCTCGATGCCCCTAATATCCAAAAAATGATCCATTTCTTTCTCTGGATCGGGAGGAACATCAGGTCTGATGCAGGTTATTGTGAGGGAGCTGTTCAGTTCTCCGGTACTTACATAATCTCGGTGTGTGATGGCAGTGATACAGGAAGCAGACTCAAAGATGTAGACAATGACCATTAACACCAGGTACTGGGGGAAGGAGAGAAACAACAACAGTGTCAGTATTAACAATCTCAAACCCACTGGGGCATCCCCACCCGGCAATAACCACCCCCCCGCCTCCCCAAAACCCCCACTGGGGCATCCCCACCCGGCAATAACCCCCCCACTCCCCCGCCCAGCAATAACCACCCCCCCAACCCTCCCCCACCCAGCAATAACCCCACCCCCCTCCCCAAAACCCCCACTGGGGCATCCCCACCCGGCAATAACCACCCCCCCTCCCCAAAACCCCCACTGGGGCATCCCCACCCGGCAATAACCACCCCCCCCCCTCCCCAAAACCCCCACTGGGGCATCCCCACCCGGCAATAACCACCCCCCCTCCCCAAAACCCCCACTGGGGCATCCCCACCCGGCAATAACCACCCCCCCTCCCCAAAACCCCCACTGGGGCATCCCCACCCGGCAATAACCACCCCCCCTCCCCAAAACCCCCACTGGGGCATCCCCACCCGGC
Organism: Cetorhinus maximus; assembly: GCF_964194155.1. NCBI lineage: Eukaryota > Metazoa > Chordata > Chondrichthyes > Lamniformes > Cetorhinidae > Cetorhinus > Cetorhinus maximus. Next base: position 70,665 of record NW_027597597.1, read on the forward strand.
AATAACCACCCCCCCTCCCCAAAACCCCCACTGGGGCATCCCCACCCGGCAATAACCACCCCCCCCCCTCCCCAAAACCCCCACTGGGGCATCCCCACCCGGCAATAACCACCCCCCCTCCCCAAAACCCCCACTGGGGCATCCCCACCCGGCAATAACCACCCCCCCTCCCCAAAACCCCCACTGGGGCATCCCCACCCGGCAATAACCACCCCCCCTCCCCAAAACCCCCACTGGGGCATCCCCACCCGGCAATAACCCCCCCCCCTCCCCAAAACCCCCACTGGGGCATCCCCACCCGGCAATAACCCCCCCCCCTCCCCAAAACCCCCACTGGGGCATCCCCACCCGGCAATAACCACCCCCCCTCCCCAAAACCCCCACTGGGGCATCCCCACCCGGCAATAACCCCCCCACTCCCCCGCCCAGCAATAACACCCCCCCCAACCCTCCCCCACCCAGCAATAACCCCCCCCCCCTCAAAACCCCCACTGGGGCATCCCCACCCGGCAATAACCACCCCCCCTCCCCAAAACCCCCACTGGGGCATTTGTTGCTGGAGGCGATCACTAAATCTGCAGTATAAACCCTGACCTCCGCCCCAGTTGCCCCGAGTCCAATTCTAGCCCCTGCAACCCTCCCCCCCAGAGCAGCTCACTTCGCACAGGAAGATCCCAGGCCGTGTGCACCTGGGTGAGATCAGGCTCAGGGACCACAGGCCAGGCAGGGACGGGTCTGGGATCTTCCTGTGCCTCTGTCGGCCTTGATTTCGGCAGCAATGTCAATCAGCGAACCCCGGATCCTCACCCCCTCCCGCGCCCTGTAATCCCCGAACCCATTTCCCCCCCCAACAATGCCCAATCCCCCCTCCAATAATCCTGCTAAACCCCATCACCCGCCCCTCAACTCCACTTCCTCTGCGTCCTCTCTGACCCCCCATTCCAACTGTGACCACCAGCGCCCTCCCTCTCCCTCCCTCCCTCCCACTCACCGTGATCACCATCGTCCGGCTCTCGCTCAGGACGGCCAAGATCCCGAAGATGGCCAGGCAGAAGAGGGCAAAGCCGGTAAAGATGGCAATCCAAGCACCAGCGAAGACGTCGTCCTTACCGGAGGCTCCCAGGACGGGATAGACCTGGAACTGGTCAGTCACTACCCATATGGTCTCGGCAAACAGGGCGATGGAGGCGAGCTGCGGAGAGCGGAGACACGTCAACGACCGTCGGCATGGCAACACGCGCGGAGCGGACCGGAGAGAAGCAACAATCCCAAAACCACCATCCCTCCCCATGATCGTTCTCCTCGGAGCGGAGAAGCTTAAGGGGGAGATTCAATCGGGACGTTCAACATCAGGAGGGGGTTTGGATAGAGTCGATGAGGGAGAAAGTGTTTCCAGTGGGCAGGAGGGTCGGTAACCAGAGGGGACACAGATTGAAGAGAATCGGGGGAAAAGAACCAGAGGGGGAGATGAGGAGGATTTTGTTTTACACACAGCGAGTTGTTGTGATCTGGAAGGCGCTGCCTGAAAGGGCGGTGGAAGCAGATTCAATAGATACTTTCAAAAGGGGGAAAGTTCAAACACCCACCACCTGTAAGTTCCCCTCTGAGCCCCTCACCATCCCGACTTGGAAATATATCGGCCGTTCCTTCACTGTCGCTGGGTCCAAATCCTGGAACTCCCTCCCTAACAGCACTGTGGGTGTACCTACACCACAGGGACTGCAGCGGCTCAAGAAGGCAGCTCACCCACCACCTTCTCAAGGGGCAATTAGGGATGGGCAACAAATGCTGGGCCCAGCCAGCGAAGTCCACATCCCGTGAATGAATAAAAAAAGTTATCCAGTTGAAGGATGTTCACTAAAAACCAAACCCCACATTGAATTTTTTTTTAATATCTGGTGGAGAGAAACGTTCAGAAGAAAATGTGTTAAAATTGTGTTTGTTTTTTTTTGTCAATGATGATTTTTCTCCGGGGTTGCACCCAGCAGTTCCCCGGAGGTTGCCCCTCTAATCCTCGAGACACTCACTCCTGCACCGAAAGAGGGCAGCTCCTGTTCAGAGACACGAGGACTCTCACCCAGTCCACAGGGAGCGGGAGACAGACACCGGCAGAGTCAGAGCAGCTCACCCCAACCTGTCGGGCGACATTCCAGACAGAGGAAGCACATTCCAGTCTGACACAGCATCAGCGCAGCCACCTGTACACACTCCACCCAGTGACACACTCAAAACGTTAATCCCCTCAACTCAGCTCCCAAAAGGTCAGAGACGTCAGCACGAGGGAGATCATTTACTGCTGGCCCCTGTATAACATAACAGAGAGATACATCCCTCATTCATTGGTACACACACAGGCGGACACACACACACACAGGCGGGCGGGGGGACACACACACACACACACACACACAGGCGCGCTTTGCGTGTACGATGTCACTTACCATAATAACTATTTTGCCAAAGATGAGGATGGCTTTGAAAACAGGTGAGGCTGTAGACTCCCCCATCTCTGCTGGTCAATCTCCCACTTGGGTGTCACACTACAGAGAGAAAACAACAACCGGTTACAACAGGGGTTTCCAACACAGCACAGAAACAGGCCATTCATCCCATCTGCTCCGTGCTGGTGTTTCTGCTCCACACCAGACTCCTCCCACCCCCCCCTCTCCATCTCACCCCATCCCCATATCCTTCTATTCCTTTCTCTCCCTCGTGTGTTTATCCAGCTCCCCCCTTAAACACATCGACACTATTCACCTCGACCACTCCCTGTGGGAGCGAGTCCCACATTCTCCCCACTCTCTGGGTAAAGAAGTTTCTCCTGAATTCACCATTGGGGTTTATTAGTGACGATCTTATAATCGATGGCCCCCTAGTTCTGGTCTCACTCCGACAAGTGGAAA